>NW_010131079.1:4551-4870 GCF_000699245.1 Pterocles gutturalis
GCAGCACGCTGCTGAGACACGGCACCGCCAGCCCGCGGAGCAACTGCGCGGCGTTCAGCAAGCTGGGATGCTGCTTGTCCCCAAGGGGGTGCAATACGTTCGGCAAAAATGGGATTTTCAGGTGACTGATGTCTCTAAATGATGGGTTTAGCAGTAATAACACCCTGTTTTCACATGGATCCGGGCATGTTTCAGTGAGTGAAAGCACAGGGATTCGGTTCTGTGCATCCTGGAGAAGTGCTGGAGCAGGGTCCCCAAGCCAAAGGTGAACTCCTTGGTTGCAATTCTGAGGATTTTACCCCAGTTTCTTGGCTCCAAC
>NW_010131079.1:4897-14812 GCF_000699245.1 Pterocles gutturalis
TGAAAAAAAAAAAAAAAAAAAAAAAAAAAGGCTCTGACTTGGCAGGTTGGGGCTTGTCACAGCATGGGCCTCTTGCTCATTATTTTCCCAGTGTGGACTTTCCCAAAGGAAATGGGAAAAGCAGCCTGCGGTTCTGCCCCCTCCCCTTCCCCGGCGCTCTTCTGGGGAGACAATGACCCTTTTACACATTCCCAATTACAAGTGCTCCTTGTGACCTTGCCAATATGTTGTCATGGCTGCTTGGCGCAGAAGCAGCTCGGCGAGCTCATTCATGCTCCCTCGTACGGGAACAGTCGGAGGCTCTGAATTGTCGCCATCCCCATTGTACGGCTGGGTTCACACATCGTCCCCGGCGGAGGAGCGCGGCGGAGCTGGCCCTGCCTGTCCCTGGGGAAGTGCCTTCCAGAAGATGCCAGCCAGTCACTTTGTGCCTGTTTTCTCACTGGCTGTAAATTCTTCCTTTTCAAGGCTCTGACCTTTCCTCGACTCTCCATTTCCTCCTCCTCTTTTGTTCCGCAGGCTCACGCCGGCTGCGGCGGCGGTACAAAGCGAACCCAAATTCCTGCGAACCAGTTCCACGCCGGGGTTTTCCCTGGAGCCGGGCCAGGCTGGGGAGCGCAGAGGAGGCAGCAAAGCCCATGGCAAACCTGGGATTGCCTCTTTCTTTCGCTAAGCTGGTACTTTGGGGTTCGTGTGACCCCCTCTGATCAAATTCTCGGGGCTGACAGCTGCAGATGGATCGATTTTCGGCTGGAGAACAAGCAGCCTGTCTGTGCGTGGCTGTCAGTTTTCACAGCTGTATATCTCACCTCTTTGTCAGGCTCTTTTCTCCTCTCCTCTCTCCCTCAGCCCACCCTGTGCTATCTTTTGATAAGCTATTCTCTCCGAGGATGACTCAGATGACCTCTGCCTCCCATCCTCCCGATTCACTGCCATGGTAACAATTGCTCAAGCTTGTCCCCAGTCATAAACCCCATCAGAGCTTTGTTATCTACATAGAAACCCTCCCGGGAGACATGAATTCCCCCAGTGTTCTTTCCAGATCACCTGTAACAGAGCTTTTCTCATTCACATCCTCTTTCTCTTTTGGAAATGTGTCACTTCGCACCGGCTTTGAATCTCTGGCTGCCTACAGGGGGATGTGGGCTGGCTGCTGCCGGAGGGATGCGTTCCCGGAAAACTGGAATGAGCTGGGTGGCGTCAGCGTAGAGGGAGAGGGATTTGGCCTTTCTCTTACATTTGGCCATTCTCTTACATCTCAGAGCCTTGGGATGGGGAAAGAGCTGCCCGGAGGGTTGGGAAGCTGTGTGGAGAGTGCGGGGTTGGAGCGAGGAGGGAGGCAGGAGGTCAGGACAGAGCGGTGGTGGCAGAGCTGTGCCCGGGGCTGGGCTGGCGTCGGGAGCTGTATCGCAGTGGCAGGGTGAGATGGGCAGAGGGAGTGAGGTTCCGTGTGAATAAGCTGGATACTTCTCCTGCATTTCCATGAGAATTAGAAAATCCCTGATATCTTTGGACATAAGAGAGAACTAAAAATACAACTTGCTTTTAGGAGAGGATGTGAGTGCCTGCTTCGTGTACGCGCCCAGAGCAGCGGGTATGTGCTGAGCAGACGGTGCGGAGCTGGAGAGGCAGGGTTTCAGAAGCTCTTTCCTTCTTGTTTGACCTGGCAGGTCATGAAGAACGAAGAGCTCAGCCGAGAGCTGCTCAACCTGGCCAGCGCCAGGAGCACCCTTCCCCGCACAGACAGCAACCTCCACCGCTCGCCCGCCGCGGCCGAGGGATCCGCTGCTGAGCTGGAAAGAGCGCGAGTGATGGTGCGACAGCTCTCAGCTGGGAAGGTGGAGGTAAGGACCTCTCTGCCCCGTCCTCAGCTCCTTGGAGAACAAGGATCTAACAGGCACCTTCTTCTGTCTCCTACTAAAACCAGACAGAAGATGTAGTTGCCTCTGAACGTGAGCAGCAAAAGCTGGAGAGAAACGTGAGTGTGTGGGGGTCTGCTGCTGGATCCTGGGAACACAGAGGGGGAATTTATTCCAACTGGCTGGCATCTCCGGGGGCTAACTTGGATTTTGTGGATGAGCTGATGCCTTGATCTTTTTTAAGTTGTTTTTTCCACGCTTTGCATTGAAGTAACTCCTGCTCTCGTGGAGGCAAAAGCTGAGAGAGGGCAGCTGTGGTTCCCTCCGTCGGTGCTCCTGGGTGAACAGAGGCAGGATTTCAGAAGTCAACAAGTGCCGAGGACACTTGCTTATTTTCTCCTCCCTGTTACTTGAGAAAGACGGGGATGATAAAGCCCCCAAAACCAAGACTACCGAGATGCTCCCTGCCTCCTTCCCGTCTGCAGCCCGCATGATACCAGCTTGGGCTCCACCACCAGCTCCTGCTGGGATGTGACTCTCGGAGCAAGGCTGTCCCTTGGGGGAACACCATGTGTGGACCCCCATGTGCCCCGTCTCCAGAGCACACACTGCTTCTGGTGTGCTGCAGGGCACTGGTTGCTCCCAGTTAAACCTGTCCTTTCCCCAGTATGTCACTGGTCAGCAGGACTCGTGCTCAGCTGGAGGCTCTCCTCACTTCTTCCCCATTCACGAATCCCTCTGCTTAGCTCTGTCTCATCTTCTTCTTCATTTGTCCCTCAGTTGCTTGGAAACCAGGATCACATAAAAGTGGAGCTTGAAAATCTGAAGAAAACCTACAACTTGCAGCAGCAGAAGCTGGAAGAGAAAGTGTGAGTGTCTGAGGGCACGTCCTTCTGTTTTATCTGAGCATTTGTGGCACTTGGTGCGGCTGAATTTGATCCTTGGGCACAGGAGAGGAGGCAGCCTGCCTTCGGGGGGGGGACATGGTGGGAAATGACGATTCACCCTTGGAACAAGTGAGGCCTGGAAGCAAAACCTGATGTTTTCAAGGCTCTTAAGAGGATCAGCTGTCTGCTTCAAAGTTCAGTACCTAACTGGCCTATGCAGCTCTGAAAATCCACCTTCTGCGACACACATGGCACATGTGTGACAGCCCAGAGATTAATCCAGCCCTGGCCCTTACCCCACAGCAGTTCTCCCGTCCCAGCTGGGATGGGGTCAGTGTCCCGGCAAAGGCAGGGATGCTGGAGATGTAAGGATGCTCCAGCAGGGATGCTGGAGAACCAGACCCTCAGACTGGGGAGGATGTTCACTTTTGGTTGCCAGAGCTTTGTGGCCACTGGTTGGCACCCATCTGGTGGGGGCTGGCAGCTGCTGCCAAGAGATTTTTGTCACCCCAGAGTGATTCCTTCTCGAAGCTGGCTGTACTGGACCTACAGAGGAGTTTAGAGGTTTAAAATAAACACACCTTCTTTCTGTCTGCCCAGGATCGCCATGGAGAAGGAGCTGCAGGAGACGAAGGGAGCGATCGGGGAGACCCAGCACAAGCTGGTGGAGCAGTCAGCGGTGAGGACCGGCTCCCTTCCCCCCCGGCACCCGAGCGCTGGGTCTGCCCCTGCTCCTCTGCTCCTCCCGGGTGCCCTGCGCTCCTCCTGGAGCTAGCAGGGGTGGAGGTCTTGCACTGAGGTGCTCCAACATCTCCCTCTCCAGGGGTTTGTCACACCAAAGTGCTCCTCCCCGTGCAGTTTCCTTCTCCAGGGCTGCGATGCACGTGGTGGAAGGTGGGATGCACGTGGTGGAAGGTGCTGCTTGCCAGAGGTGGTGGAAGGAATTTTGTTCACTGATATTTAGAAAGAGTTGGTGAAATCACCGGGGTGGGGATTGCAAATGACAGAAGGCAGCAGGGGAACAGAGACTATAAACATTTCCAGAGGGTTCATGTGAACACCCAGGACCTCCCCAGCTCCAGTGGAGCTCAGGATCTGGAAATTATGTCCCCCAGCTAACTTCTTGCTGCCCCTTGCTTGGCTGGAGGCTGAGGGCAGTGTTTGCTGTGCCCAGGTGCTGCTCTCCTCCCAGAGCCAGCTCCAGGAGGTGGAGGCAGAAAACTCCCGGCTGCAGCTCCAGCTGAAGGCACTGAACGAGGAATATCGCTCCCGGCTCGCGCAGTACATCAAGGATGTGGCGGTGGGTACCCCCGGCCCTGGGGGCTCTCCTGGCCTGGGGAGGGCTCTCTGTGCTGGCTGCCAGCTGCTGTTTCCTCTCCTTGCTGGGCCAGGGATGTTGGCAGTGGGGCTTGCAGCTGGGAGGGGGCTCTGTGCCCTTGGCTTGGCCTGGGGGAGGAGATGCCAGCCCCACTCCTTGCCCAGATTTCCCGTACGGCCACACAAAATGGTCCGTGAGTTTCTTCTGGGGCTTTTCTTGGTCAGATTACTTGGACTGAAAGATCCTTGTATTTACCATGGCTGCCTTCCAGTTGGCTTCTAGTCTCCATTGCCTGACAATGTCCCGCGGCAGGACAGGCGACACCGCTTCTGGCTTTGTCGCCTCCTCCATGGTGACTGCTGCTGTCCCCGCAGGGAGCAATGCCAGCGTCCCCGGGCAGCTGCAGAGCCCTGTAACACCAGAGCCTGGGACCTGTGCTGGGAACCAGCACCTTGATGTGGAGTAGGATCCCCAGAGCATGGTGGGGACCCAGCACAAGGCAGGTGGTTCAGGCAGGTCCAGGACTGGGAAGAAATCTCTTTCTAGGTAGCAGTAAGCAGGTTTTGGCAAGAGTTTCTATGCTGGGAGGAGGCTGGTACCAAAGAACACGATGTGGTGATGGATCAGGAGGCTAAGCAAAGCAATTTTTGCTGTTAAGAATAGTTTAATTTCTAACGGAGTGATGTTGAAGCATATCTTGGCTAGCAGAGAGAGCAGGGCATGATGGAAAGAAGAGAATCATAGAACAGGATCATAGAATACAGGACTAGAGGTGGTAGCTCCCAACGCTGACTTGCGTTCCCGTAGATGGGTCACTGATCAGCACAGATGCCTTCTTTGTCTTGAGGGGCCCTGATGGAAGTTCATTAGCCTTTCCTGCTCTTAGAAAATGGAAGATATGCCCTATTCTCTGTGCTGTCAGCACAAATATGCCCGGACCTTCCCTGTGGGAAATGCCTTACATGCCTTAGAGAACGCCTTCATTACCTGGGTTCCTTTCTCTGTGTGTTTGAAGGACTACATGGACAGCAAATCCGTCGGCGTAGCGGGACCTGGCAAAGCCCCAGCTGACCCCGTTGCCATGAAGTGCTTTGTGGACGGCATGCTGAAGGATATCAGGGCTTCCTACAAGTCTCGGGAAGAGCAGCTTGCCGCAGCGGCGCGTGGCTACAAGAAACGCATGAAGAACCTGGTCAAGAAGCACGAGAACCTGCTGATTGCTTACGGGTAGGGCTCAGCTGGGGCTGGGCTGCCTCTGGCTCTTCGGCTTATTGCTGAGGACCAACTGGAAGTGTCCCATAGCTCCCAGTCCACAGGCTCGGAGGGAGGCAAAGGGGGCTCCCAGGTGGAGCGGAGGATCTGGAGTGCACAGTTATCTCCCTGCTCTCGACAAGCCGGGAACAAGGAGTCTCCACCTCCACACTGGGGTGCTCTGGACACCCTGGAGCTGCTTTGCACAAATGTTTCTCCTGTGTAATATGTAGGGTGAGAGCTGGATTCCATGTTGGATGGTGTGGAAATGCAGAGGTACCACAAAAATAACTCCAGCCTCCCAGCCTGTCCCTGCAGTGCTCTCGGCTTGCTCAGCAGCTTGGGCTGTGGGAAGCAGCAGAAATTCTTGTGGCATAAAAGCCACAAATAGCTCTAGGATGAGCTCCTTTCAGAAACACTCCCAGGAATATTGCGTGTACTGCTGGGCTCTCCCACGTATCCTTCGCAGGTGGACTGGCTCTTGGTGGCCAGAAGCCAGCAGGTCCCAAGTGAATGGTACCTCCAGCAGCAGCAGCAAAGCTGGGTGTTGTTACCAAACCAAAGCTGCCAGGGACTAACCCCTCTGGCACGTTACAGGCTCCAGCGAGAGCGGATCCGGTCCCTGGGCAGCAACACTACGGACTGCGGCCCTGCTGAGCTCCACTTCTCCATCACAGACCCAGAGCTGCTGACAAACACAACCCGAGAGCTGAACCGGCTGCGGGAGGATAAAGCAAAGCTTGGGTGTTGTTACCAAACCAAAGCTGCCAGGGACTAACCCCTCTGGCACGTTACAGGCTCCAGCGAGAGCGGATCCGGTCCCTGGGCAGCAACACTACGGACTGCGGCCCTGCTGAGCTCCACTTCTCCATCACAGACCCAGAGCTGCTGACAAACACAACCCGAGAGCTGAACCGGCTGCGGGAGGATAAAGCAAAGCTGGAGATGCAGTTACAGGATCTGCGGAAGGTGGTGGCTGTGCTGCCGGCTTTCTGGGGGGCGAAAGAGGGGGGCGGTGGGGAGGGTCTCACAAGCGATAGATTCAGCTCCTTCCTTAGGCATTCCCTGGGGGTTTGCTGCATCCGTGGCACAGGCAGGGGTAGTGCTGGCTCGCTTTCTCATTTTGGGAAGAGATGTGATGTCCAAGCGTCGTTTCTCCAGCCCTGCTGCATCGGGGTGGGTTACGGTTAGAGCCAGGAGGCTGGGCAGCCCCATAGATGGTTGGATGAGGCTTTGAGCAACCTGATCTAGTGGGAGGGGGCCCTGCCCATGGCAGGGGGGTGGGACTCAATGATCTTTAAGGTCATTTCCAACCCAAACCATTCTATGATTCTATGGGGGTCGCTGAGCTCTGGGAGGGCTGAGGAGCCACAGATGTTATGGGAGAGCTGCTAAAAGAAGAGGCAAATAAGGGAGGGATAGGATAGGGTTTTCTGTTCTTGAATGCCTTTGCCTCGGCGTGAATAGCCAAGTGTGCAGGAGACCACGCTCAGAAACACGCCAGTCGGCTCCACAGCCTCCCACTGCTGCTGCCTGGGCAGAGACATGTCTCTTGATTTGTGTGAGATATGTTTATTTAAAAATTCAGAGGATGGGAGACCTAAACCTTGAGATTGTGCTGCACATCACTTCCTTGCCAGGGTGGCGGTGGCTGTTAGAGTGTTAGGATACATCGTGCCACTTCAAAGTGGGGAGATTGCCATGGGGTAATGCTTACGGGAATACTCTTCTTCCTTTGCTTTCAGAAAAGACCGAAAGAAACCTCTGGCTTCCTGCAGTCTCCTGAGCAGTAAGTGCTGTGTGTTTCTCGGGATGTTTGTAATTCTGACTTCGCCTTGCCCTGTGGATCAAGGAGTCTTTGCTGCTTTACTTGGAGATGGGAATAAATAGGGAGGAGGCAAGCTGATAGGGACTCATCGGTGAAGAAAAGCCGGCTGTCGTCTCGGCACAGCATTTCCTGCGGTGAAATGAGTTGGCCACTTGGGCCCTGATCCAAGAAAGCTCTTAAGCACATGTTTGATCTAATCGTGTTTTTAGTCCCACTGATCTCTTGAGAAGCTGAAGTGAAGCATACATCCAAGTGCTTTGGTGGATCACAACCCGAGGAACACCACCAGTTTGGGATGGGCTTGTTTCTCCTCCCTCCCAGTGCAGAAGCTGGGCTGGAACCCTTCGGTGACCCTGTCCTGATACCTCCTGGCTTCCTGAAATGCCCTTTATTTGCCCATTTTTACGGGTTTCTTCCCCTTGCTCCATTATTCTGTTGAAACTCTACCAACTATAGCTGTGGAGAGGTGGAACAAAGTGGAGGAGAAATCTGACCTGGGATTTTCCAGCCTTTTAAAATGCAGTAGCCTAGAAAACACGTCAGGTATTTTGGCAAGTAGATGTCAGTGTGGAGGAGTCAGCCAGTGGTTGAGCCTCAACCAGGCTCTGCCAAGCTGAAAAAATAGCAGTAGTCCTTGAAGAGACATGTTAATTTTGGCGGACTTGCCACAGAACAGGACAGAGAAGTACCAGAACCTGCATTTTAGTGATGCATCTTCTTGTTAAGGATTTTATAGCTGCCAGGAGACTCTGAACACTTCAAACACTTGCCTTGTGTGCTGACGGGTCTTTACCTTGCACCTCTAGCTAGAGACACGGAGCCTGGCGTAACAGCAGCCCTTCAGCCATACCTCCTGCCGCTCCTCGTCTTTATCGGCTGCGTGGCTTCGCTGTTCATTGTTCCCTTGGCTTGTGCTCCCATGAAATCTCAGCGGTGATTTCCCGCGTGCCTGGGCCGGGAAGCTGCAGCCACCAGAGGGAACTCTGGCAGTGGCGGCAGAGCCGCTCCTGAGCACAATGCATTCCTCCCTTCATCCAACCCCAGTCCCCCAGCATCAGATGTGACCCGTATTTTGCTCATTCAGACTGGGACAGAATGGGAAGAACTTTCCCACGGCTGCGCTGCGCAGACAGCTCACCTATCGCTCTCGGCGACCAGAACGGGTGGGTTTGTGCTCAGAAAACATGAAAAGCGCCAGCGTTTGGCATGGATCGCTCTCTATTTCCAGCAAATTCAGTCCTGCAGTGTCAGGTTAAGGAACTTCTTTCTGCACGGAGTCCTCTGATGTACGAGCGTTGATGTGAACCTGGCAGAAATCCAGCCCTTGCGGCAGAGAGCCCCGGGTTGGCAGCAGGGCTGTGACTCCGTGCCGGGGCACAGGGATGGCACTGAATGCCCCAAAGTTTGGGGCATGGGGAGGGAAAGGTTCAGAGCCCTGGGGTTTATGCTCTGATGGGCACGAGTGGTGGCCAGCCCTGCGTCACCTGTGGATGGGCTGCATTTGAAGGTCTGTTCATGATCAAAATCTGCTTTTCTCTCCCAGGCAGCTGGACGAGGAGGGCTGGGCAGAGGTCAGGAAGCAGCTCCGGGCGTTCACGCACACCACCCAGGTAGAGATCTGGAACAGCCCCTCTGAGGAAAGCTTAGCCCTTACCCAGGTGTCGCAGATGCGCTGCCCTGGGGCCAATGCGCTGCTCCAGGATGGAGCGGGGAAGCTTTCCACGGAGCCTTGCCATGGCTTTGGCCTCAGCCCACCGAGTGACTCCCACAGGTCCCTGGCTGGTGATGTACTGAGGCTGTGCTTCCCCTGCTCCTAAAAGAACAGCCCTTACAGCTGCTCTTTGCTCCCTCCCTCGCTTTAGCACAGGCACTTCGGCATCTGTGTAACAAACCGGGTCTGTGTTCCACCTGGTTCAAGTCTCGCCTGAATCTGAACCAGTTTCCCAGTCTGGTTCCCGCTGAGAGCGAGGATATTTGTGCTGCACTGGGGAAGGGGGTGGCCCGGAGCGGGGAGGAGAGCTCTCTGCATCCGCAGCGCTGCTCTGCAGCACCCGTGGAGCTGGGGTGATGCTCGGGGGGAGCTCAGCAGGCTCAGCTGGGGGGGGTTTTGCTGTTCAACAGTGAGAAGGGTTGATGCTGGGATCCCTGCCACACTGCCTGCCCCACGCAGGGAAAAGGGCTTTGGGGACCAAGCGGAGGTTTGGCTTTCTGTGGTGGACAAGGCTGTAGATGTGCCACCAGCCCGCTGCCATGTCGTGCCTTCCTCCTTCCTGAGGAAGTGCTCCTCCCTCCTCTGGTCCCGTAAAACCAAACACCCAAATTTCGTGGCCAAAAGAAGGGAGACGCTGTGGCTGAGGGGCTGGAGCGCCGCACTGGGAGCAGGTCCTGCTCCAGGCTCTGCGGGGCATCTCGGGAGCGAGCTCGGTCCAGCCCCTCGGATCCTCCCGGTGACACAGGGACTGTGTGGTTAACGTGGGTGAGATGATGTATTGCCCATAGATACTGCAAAAACAGAATGGTTTTTATCTAAAAGGGAAGGTGACTTCCCTTTGCAACAAACTACGGGTGGACAGCCGTGAAAGCCCCCCGAGTGCCAAACCTAGCGACCACTCACCGGTTGTCTGTGAAGCCTCTGGAGGAGTCAGTGATGGCTTGGTGGAGGGGTCACTGCCTATCCTGGGGTGGCCCTGGCCCCCTCACCTGCTCAGGGAAGGCTGCCTGGTCTGCCCAGCCGATGCCCTGAGTCCACTATCGTCATCAGGCTCCTGCCCC
>NW_010131079.1:15271-16922 GCF_000699245.1 Pterocles gutturalis
GTTCCGCGGGGCAGCATCTGGCCTGCCCAGCCGCACGTCTCCTTCACTGGGTCCTCACCCATCCTTTGAGGATGCTAAGAGAGGGGTTGCCTAAAATCTGAAGCCTTCCAGCAGCCTCTGGTCCTCTCCCTGGCCCATCACGCCCTGAAGCAGGGGAACAGCTCAGGGAAGGAAGGGTGAGAACGTGCAGGGCACAGGCTGATGGTCCAGCTGTGTCTGGCATAACTCCCCAGCAGCTCGGCTGCAAACTGGGGTCAGTACTCGCAGGTACCATCACCTGGCAGAGACAACAAAAACCTCTTCCTTGGGAAAAACCTGTGATTTATATCTGCTGGGGGCTCAGCTCCCAGCATGGCTCAGTGCCCAGGCTGGAATTAACCGATGCTCATGTCCTTAGCATGCAGCGAACAAAGACAAAGCGTCCACTTACATTTATTGCGTCTGTGTGCGCTATCAGCGGGGTTGTGACCACACCATGCTGCCTCCCCGCTGCAGGTACAAGCAGGAGATCCTGCGGGCAGGGACGCTCGCGGGCAGCGAGGTGCCCCGCGTGCTCAGCGCCGGGGCGGCCGATAGCACCCACACACTGCCCAGAGCCAGGAAGACCGTCAGCCACCAGCCGTAGCTCTGAGGAGCGGCACAAGGGGAGGACAGAGCAGGATTTAAAGGAAGGAGCTCGCTGTTGTGTGGGCTGGCTGGGGCTGGTATCCTTCCCGGGCTGGGAGGCACAGCGAGGGAAACCACGTGGGTGTTCTCGCTCTCAAATTAACGGGACTAAAATGGGACGAGACAACTGCGTCTCGTCTATCCTCTGACCCCTCAGCTGCAGGAATTCTGTTGTTCCCCAAGCACGCACGGGGTCGTGTTCCCAGGCAGCTTTTCACCACGGGGCTGCAGCGACAGCTTCCCCTTCCTGCCTCCCAGGATGCTGCCGTCAAATTTCTCCTGGGTCAAACCCAGCCTGGAGTCCAAGGGCTGAGTCTGCTCCTGCCTTTGCTCCCCTCTCACCTTCTCAGAGACAAGGCCAGGGCTGGTGTAAACTAGACTTTGGTCCAAGAGGTTAGACAAAGGCGATGAGCTGCTCTTTTATGGTGGGAAAACCATTTTTTTCTCTGTGTTTGAGTGGAAAATAGAATGTTGCGTAAGGTGAGCAGGGCCAAACTGATCCTTCAGCGGGAGGTGAGCCGGACAAACTCCCTCCTGAGCCGCCTTCAAAGGGACGGCGGAGCAAAGCCCAAGGCCAGGAGCAGCGGCTGCTCTGGCTCCGGGAACACCCTGCGGCTCAAAGGCAAAGCAAGAGTCTCAAAGGAAGAACTATCCAAATGTTTATTTTGAAAAAATTAACTGGAAATAAAGTAGCAAATGTACAGAAAGAGTCATTGGAAATTTAGCCCTTAATTCCTGACATAATTCCAGCATTTCTAGGCCTGATTTTCCGCTCCCTTGCATCCCCACATTGGAGGGACCACCGCCCTGCAAGTCCCTAGGGAAACGCCTGGCCAAGGACACCTCTGTGTTGTCCTGAGCCGAGCCCAGGGGCTGGAGGGGCTCTGAGCCCTACCACTGCTCCCCCTTAATCCCAGGCTTAACCCGCAGCTGTGGGGCGTCCCCCTGCACCGCTCCGCGCTGCTTGCCGCACCTCCTTCATGTC
>NW_010131079.1:16953-19224 GCF_000699245.1 Pterocles gutturalis
CTTGCTCCAGCCCCTGCCCCAGGGTGCAGGTGGGGGTCCAGGAGGGGAAGGGGAAGCGTCCAGCCACCACCCGGGCTTCGTCAGGGAGCTCTGCCAGGAGCTTGGCAGCAAGAGGAGGTTTCTGCAGAGAGACAGCCAGGGCCAGGCGGCTTTAGAAACGGTCACACAGTGGCAGTGCCACCAGGGACCTTGGGGGCAGCTCCTCGGCATGGCCGGGGGTCCCACACAGGCAGCATCCACCCAAGACCCTCCCAAAACACAACCTGGGATCAGCCCTGGGTATGGCTGGGACTGGGACCAAATTTCAGTGGTGCTGAGCACCAAGCCGCTCACTCGCAGTGATGGCCGGGGCTGCTGCAGGGCTCTGCACTCTACAGCTCCCTGCTCTGCCCCACCGAGACCCTGGGTGGAGCGGGGACTGGAACGGGCACCCGTGATGACTGGGAGGAGTGACAGGTAAGCAGCACCGCAAGGGACATGGGGAGGGGGCTCCCAGAGCAGCACTCCCTTGGGAAAACACGTGGAAGAGGGTCCCAGACAGGGTCGCATCCAGCAGCTGCCATGGACACAGGCGGCATTGCTGGAAAACATCCTCCCGTTTGGCTTTTTATTCCAGCACGGGCAACTCTGGGATTTTCTTTACCTCTGGTCTCTTATCCTTGCTGCTGTCCCAGATTCTCTCTCTTTTCTAAAAAAACCCTCCCTCGAGCTTGTCCAGAAGGAGTCAGGGTGCCACAGACCGACTTACCACGCTGGGGGCCAGGAACACGATCACGTTGTAGCAGTCGGAAAGATTCACCTTAAAAACAAAGGAAAAGGGGAATGAAAGAAGCAGAAGGGAGCGGGGAGAACTGTTCGAGTGGCCGAATGTTTTGTGGGTGACTTTCTAGACCCTGGAGGAAGCAAAGATGCCCCACAACATGTGGGACAGGGATGTGCCGGTGTAACCAGGAGCTGGGTGTGAAAGCACCCGGCTCCAGCATCGCCCCAGAACCATGTTCCCCGCATGTCTCTGAAGGCCACCATGTGTCAGCAGCACCCGAGACCTCTTCTCAGAGCTGCTCCAAAAAGCAGCACTGCAGCCTGCACACCCAGCAGCCCAGGCTGGTGTTTCCCCGGAAAGCAGGATTGTTTTTCCGCCTCCTGGGAGCAGACAACCATCAGCGAAGCCGGTCTGGAGGCGCAGACCGAGCCCTGGCCCTACCCTAGCTCCAGCCAGCCCTTTGGGATGCCGGTACCTTCCACAGATCTTCCTTCTGGAAGGAGACCTTCCCGCGGTAGCCAGCCTTCCAGGCGCGGTAGCTGGCGAGCCGCAGCAGCCAGGGGTTGAGCTCATAGCCAACGGCGGGTCTGAGCCCTTGCTTGTAAGCCTCCACCACCTGCAGAGAAAGAGCTGCAACTGAAATGCACCTCGGTGCTGGGTTTGGGGGACAATCTGGGGGGACAGGGGCTGTTGCCCAGCTCCACTCGCTCCCTGTGGCTGCCTCAGGGGCAGGGGGACCTCAGTCCTCAGCACATGGCAGGTACAAAGGCTCTTTCCTCCTGGAGTGGGTGTTCCCACCCTGCTCACTGCCTGGGCTGTCTTCTAGGGCTGTCTAGGGCCATCTAGGACTATCTACGGCCACCGAGGACTGTCTAGGGCCATTGGTGGCCACCTAGAACTCTCTACAATGATCTAGGCCATCTAGGGTTAGGGTTAGGGTTAGGGCCATCTAGGACTATCTATGGCCACCGAGGACTGTCTAGGGCCATTGGTGGCCACCTAGAACTCTCTACAATGATCTACGGCCACCTAGGACCACCAACGGCCACCTAGAACTGTCTAGGGCCATCTAGGACCATCTATGGCCACCTAGGACCACCTATGGCTACCTAGGATTGTCCAGGATGATCTATGGCCACCTAGGACCATCTATGGCTACCTAGGATTGTCCAGGATCACCTATGGCCACTGAGGACTATCTAGGACCACCCAGGACTGTCTAGGACCACCTATGGCCACCAAGGACCATCTGTGGCCACCCAGGACTATCTAGGACCATCTATGGCCACCTAAGACCATCTACGGCCACCTAGGATTGTCCAGGATGATCTATGGCCACCAAGGACCATCTATGGCCACATAGGACTGTCTAGGACCACCTATGGCCACCTAGGACTGTCCAGGGCCATAGCCAGGAGGGCCACCTAGACCCACAGCCCGCAGTGGGTCAGCAGCCAGGTGGGGGGCTCCCACCCGCCTCCCGGCCCTTCGCCCATCCCAGGGCACCC
>NW_010131080.1:0-2773 GCF_000699245.1 Pterocles gutturalis
ACTAGACTCCATCCCATTCACCACAACTAATTAGAATTGACTCTGGAAAAAAGTAAGCCTTCCCCATTGTTTCAGTTTATTCTGGAACATGAACTTTGGCTAGTCACACCTCACTATTCACATCACATCCAGACATGGATGTATTATTTGGCATCTACATTAAATACTAATCTTTCACCCACTTAAAGCTAAGAATTGCTGACCTCCCAAATAAGTTTATGGAAAGACAAAACCAGAATCTATAATTTTACTACTTCAGAAGTGTCCCATTTTCATAAAATACTGTGAGGAATGCTACCAAAACACAGCATTTACATTGCAAACTTAAATGGAAATTTGCCAGCTGGTCTACTGGATAGATCTAATAGATCCAAATTTTCTCCCCAAAAATAATTAAAGAAACTCCCCTATCACCTCCAGTAACCCTTGTGTAGGAAAAAGTAACAATTAACTTTTGCCATGCAGTACCTGAGTAATCTAATACAGTAACTGAACTTTTTTCTTGTTCTCATTGTCCACTGATGCCCATTTTCAAGATAACATTTACATTACTTCCACGAGAACCTTTACGACATAGGTCAGTGTAGACCAATTTCTTTGAAATTAAAACTACAGCAGACAAGATGATTTCAACTAACTAGTCTCAATATTCATGCCCTGAGGCCAATGGCAGCTTTTCTACAAATCCAGTCAGGGAGGCTTGTGATTCTACTGGTGCATTATTTAACATGCAATGATCATTTAATGTGCCAGAGGATAGATGCATGGTATTACATCCGGATTTATAGAGCGGTGCAATCTGTCTGGTAAGCAGTTTCTGTTTGATTAGATCAGAATGAGTATAGTAGTACTAAGGGGAGAAATATGTCAAAGTCAGGAGCTAAGGTCACAGGAAGGAATGAAACTCAGATGTAAAGACAGTTTTATTTTTATTAACTCAACCCAAGGGTAATGCTATCAGATAAACAAAAGGTCAGATACAACAAAAAGCTTCTAGGTCAAAGGGAGCCACTATAGCACCAGGAGCTTGGAGGAAGGAGACGGGACAGATAGCTGTAAACAAGAAGTTATCTTGGCACGTTTTCAAGTATGCCTGTAATGCAACTTTATAAGGTCTGAGTGCAAAGTGAAGTAATCAGCTTTAAGAGACTTCACTAGAAGCTGCAACCTCATCAGATCTATTCAGATTCAAAATAGTTCAGTATATTTTTTATTCATCTTGGGAAAAAAATTCAGACAACAAGCCTAATTTTTTACTTTGTACACCATATAGAATTAAAGGCTGTAATTATTAATGGTACATTTCTAGTAAAAAAAATTGAAGAAAACACAATATTTAGGAAGTCGGGGTTTCATCTGCAATTCACTGAAGCCAAGAATTCAGTGGGCTTTTGTGCACCTCTTTAGCTACCTTTGGACAGCAAATGGGAATAAAGCACAACTCTAATGTCGTTGGTGATGACACAAGTATACAAAAGAAGCAAACTGTGCAACTAGGTACCTTTTAAACCAGTAGATCTCCAGAACTGCATTTCCATATTTTCTTAAATTCATCAACATCAGAGAGCTCTTCATTATGGCTTGCTCATAGCATTGGCTATGGGACAGAAAGTTCAAATCCTCATGCTGGAAGTCAAGGTCGTTAATAACTAAGGTCTCTGGGGACAGAACAGAAGAGGAAAACAAACTCACTTTCCACAAACCTCAACAGACAGCTGGTGAGAAACAATTCAGCACTTCACTTGCTGTGCTTCAAGTTACAGGTATCAGAAAATTAAAAGTCAATGAAATCAGAAAGAAGTCAAAGCTCTTGAAGAGAGAGAGTCTAGCAACACGGCACTCTCCCATTCCACAAACAAACCACATTTTAAGTTAGGGACACTCTGGACTTGGCAGGAGGTTAATTCACTGATGCAAGACCTGCAGGCCCCTCAATAACAATCTCAAAGCCTCAAATAGCCATTGTTACTCCAGACCAGACTGCCTCATTAACTTTGATCCCCTTACAACTCCTTGCAGAAGGGCACGGCTATGATTCCCACTGTGCCAACTGGAAACCAAGAGGCCACAACAGACTTTGGCACGGAAGTTGCACAACACCAGCCTCTGACAGTCCCACCTCAGTGTGGGCTGGGAAGAAGAAAGAGGATGGAGCTATTTCATTTATCTCACGTATCATGGCAGTGGCAGAGGAAAAACAGGTCCTATTTGTACCGTTGAGCAAGAGCGTACAAGGAAGGAAAAAGGAGGGGAGATGGGCCCAAGAGAAATGCCCATGGGAAGCTGCCTCTTACCCTCTGGTGGAAGAGGAAAGAGAGAGGCAAAAAGACACTGCTCTATCAGGGCCATCCCAAACCCTTTCTAGGAAGAGGGGAAGAGGGGGATCAGGGACATAACACTGCTCCTGCTCCCCTCTAACCCATTAGACAGAACCCCTTCCTCCAGGCAGCCCCCTCCACATTCAAGCCATCTCCTCAAAGCCTTCCCCTTGCCCTGGCGCCTCCCCTCTCCCCAAGCACCCCTCCCCTGTCCCTCCCTCCCCACTACCGCCATCCCCTCCCCCAGCTCTCCTTCCCCCCACAGCCTCCTCCCTTGTCACCTCCCCCGGGGCTTCCCACCTTCAACACTATCCCCCTGGCCCATCTCCCCAGAGCTCTCCTCCCTTGTCTCCTTCTCTCCGGGCTGCCTCTCCCCTCCCCACACCCGCGCTTTCCCTCTCCTAAAGCCTCCCCCTCCTCACGGTCGCCCGACCCGCACAGGCCCCTGGGCAGGG
>NW_010131080.1:2827-4369 GCF_000699245.1 Pterocles gutturalis
GGCCTGCCTTCATCGGCACCACCCCCGCGTGCCGTCACAGCCCCACATGCGTGACACAGCCCCACGTGCGTGACGTCACTCGGTCACTCGCCGCCCGGCGCGGGATGCCGTGCTGAGGGGGTGGGCAGTGCGCTGGGCTGCAGGGCAGCCAGGCCTGCCTGACGTCGCGGGATAAACAGGCGTGGAACGGGCTGCAGCGGGGCAGGGTGCGCGTGACGTCGTGCTTTAAATTGTGAGGTCAGCTGGGCGTGCAGCGAGCTGCAGCTGGGGCTGCGCATGCTCTGAATCGGGCGCTGAACATGTGTAACTGCGGCGTCTGGAGCCGGGAGTGACGTGTGAACGGGGCGCGCGCAGCGTGGTCTGCATCTGAGGCAGGTGTGCGTTAAACGGTCGTGAAGTGGGGGATGAAACAGGTGTGTAATGTGTTGCAGCTGGGGCTAGCTGTGCATTAAACAGTGCATGGAGTGTGCGTATAGCATGCTGCATTTGGGGCTAGGCGTGCGTTAAGTTGGGCATTAAATAGCACATTGAGACTGCACAGAACGTGCTGCATCGGCAGCCAGGCGTTAATTAATTAAATAGTTCATTAAATAGTTCATTAAATATCTCTATAGCATACTGTATTTAGGACTAGTCATGCATTAAATACTGCATTAGTGCACTAAATCTGCATGTGATGTGCTGCACTTAGGGCCAAGTGTGCATTAAATGTGTATGTACCATGCTGTAGTTGGGGTTGCACATGCGTTAAATAGTGCATTGAACAGGCACATAGCGTAATGCAGTTGGGGTTGCGTTAAAAAGTGCATTAAATGGAGCATCTTGGATTCCTGGCTGGTCCCATCCTGCTGCACAGCGTGATTCAAGAGCAAAACTTGATCATTGCAGGATGGCCTTTGCTCTGCTTGGGAGGTGCAGAATTGGACCTGCTTTTTCAATCTTTGTTAGGTGAGGCAGAGATGTGGGGAGCTGCAGAGTGCACAGAGGTGGATTTCTGCCTCCACCTCTGTTGGTTGGGACCCTGTCAGAGGGATTTCACAGCTGGCCCTGGGAATGCACAACCTTGCATGGGGCCACAGGGAAGCCAGTCCCAGAGTTCAGGCATGTGCAGAGACAGGGTGAGCCAGGATTGCCCTGGTTTCGATGGCCTCCCGCGGCAGTCCTCCATGAGATGGCAGTGGGGCATTTTGCAAGGTTGCGACCCCCTGAGCAATGCATGGGGTGGGCAAGGGGCACGAACCATTGAAGCCACAGGGTTGCAGCTCAGCATCTCCACACTGCTGCGTAATCAGTATTGGGGGTCTTCAAACCCATTGGGGTGGCTCCACTTTTCTGAATTGCAGGAGTCTCTGCCTGGGCCATTGTGCAGCTCTTGGAGTGCCCCCAAGAAACCAGAGAGAAGCAGTAAATGGAGCACAGGAATGTGCTGAGTGCAGGCACCCTGCAAAGGAGATGGGAAGGAAAGTGATGCCAAAAGAAACAACTTTGGCTACGGCACTGGCTGGGCAGAATTAAAAACCTGCTTTGCTGCTCTGCATTCCT
>NW_010131080.1:4400-12611 GCF_000699245.1 Pterocles gutturalis
GTGCTTTGTTCTGTGGCTGGCCTGCCTGTGCCAGCCCTGCTCCACTGCTGGAGTCCCAAGAGTTCCCACCTGAGCCTTGTTGTGGGGTGAATCATTCTCACTCATTGCTGTCTTCTAAACCCTGCTAGACTACTGACGAAACCAGGCTGGCTTGTACCCAAGTAATTGTTCTCCATCTGCAGGATCAGACACTGACAGAATTTCTTATCCTGCAGCATGCAGACAGAGTCAGGATCATACCTTAAATCTTGCTGCGTGGTTCCCCGTCACCCCAGCAGCTCGGTCTCCTCCTGCATCTCAGTCCCTCACACTCTCCGAACTTCTCAATTCCTGCCTCTCCTCAGTCACCACTTTTTCCACTTCTTTAACCTTTCTCAACTGATCCACAGCCTGGGGGAGACATGGAGGATCTGGTGGACTGCTTGTTGCTGTCCACCCTGGATTGTGGCGGGGGGAAGGTGGCCCCTCTTTATGCCAGGGAAGGTTGCCCAGGGCTTGGCAAGTGCACTGAGCTGCAAACAGGACTCAACAGGGAAGCCATGAAGCTCCTGCAGCCCCTGGGATGACAGGCCCTGTGCAAGGAAGGAGTCTGGAGCAGTGTCACCTAGTACCTGGGTCAGGTACTGGGGTGGCATCAACTCAGATCTTTTGCTTTACTGCAGACCCAACGGTGGTTGTGTGAGCTGCTGCCAAGTGCTGGTGTCTGTTACTTCCCACGGGAGTTTGACATCTCAGTCCCAGATTAGGAGGTGCTGAGGACGTTCAGCAGATGAGAAGGGTACCCTGATTCCCTTGCAGGCCAGGCTTTTTCCATCACTGGCCAGCCCCTGCTGCCTTTTTTTATAGCTGTTGTATCTCTGCATCACAGAGCTTCCCAAATACTGAAATGTAGATGAGAGCATTTTTTGGAGGTTTGTCCTTGCACTAGTCAGCACACTAAGGTGACACACAGTGATTTCTCTCTCTCCAGCACGGGAGCACCCCCAGGTCTGTTGGTGGCAGCTTCTGACACCAGGGCATGCTGGAGCTCCACTTTGGGTAGGGGAGCACTTGTCTGCTCAAGCCTTTGCTGCTGTTCTCGAATCCTGGGCTTGTCAGCATTAGACAAGTTGTTGAATCTGAGCTGTTTAGCAGAGCTGACATTCTAATGTTTCACAAGCTGAAGAGCACTATCAGGTGTCTTAATTTGTGCCTTAGTTGGGACTGAGAGTTAAAAGATCCAGTTAGCGTAAAACACTTGTTGCACATGGCTGGAAACAGTAACAGGTGAAACACTGCCTTTCCATCATCTGTGCAGATGTACTGCTGTTTCCTTCACTTTATTGTCTCGGAAATGTTTTGGCTGTTCAAATGTTTGGAGAATTGTCACTAATTTTTGTGTGGTTTTTGACATCTTTCTTTTTTCTTTCCATACAGAAAAAAATAAAGGTTTGTCATTTTTTCAGAAACCTTGGTGTTTATTGTTTGGCGTGGCCCATTGGGCTACTGACGCAGGACAGTCTGGCTTGTTCTTTTTTACACCTTCCTCATCTCCTGTACTCTTTTATCGGTTCCAGCCCAAATCCTTGGCAGGTGCAGAGATGTGCTTCAATTCTGTCGTCGAATGAGGGGCTGATGTTTCTGCAGCCCAGTGCTGTCTAAGTATGGAAGATAGGCTTGCTTTCCATCAAAGGTTGCCACAAGCCAGTTCAGAGTTATGTTCTACTTATTTAAATACTCAAAAGACATATTTTTAACTTAGCCAAACTTCTGCACTCCTGTTTTTCATGGATGTGCACACATGTGCGCTCCTAATAACTGTGATCCTAACAACTGATCTTGGCACAACCTGACAGCCTTCAAAAGCTATCGCATGCCTAGAGTTTCATGACAGATAAATGTTGCAGTAAAGGAGAGAGGTGGCTGCACATCACAGCTTTAGCATAAACCTCCCTCTCCACCTGCTAGATACCAGAGAATTTGCACAGGGGAGAGAAATCTTTAGAGCTCCCCCTGAAAGGTGCCTCTCAGCCCAAGACCTACCTGTCTAAAGCCAAGCTCTGTTGCCCTTTGGCTTTCTCCATCATTCATTCCTTCTCCCCACCCAGCAAAAGGCAGTGGATGGCTCTGCTTAATTCCTGACATCAAAAAGACTTGTGTCATCCCTCTCGTAGCAGCCACACATCCTGACAGATCCCCGACAGTGAAACCCTGGGACGTATTGCTTATCTTCCTCTGGGCCCTACCACGCCGCCTGGCTGTACTTCCCCTGCAGGTTTAGAAGCCACCAGGACCTGGGGACCTCACTCGCCTCTGCAATTTGTACAAATTAGGTTTTTTGGGGTGGGTAGGGGTTGCTTTGCTTTTGAAGCTGTTGTTAGGAGTCATGCTGGAGTGGCTGCCTTGAAAAAAGCTGACCTGCTCGCATTCAGGAGGAGTGGTTTTCTGATTGCGCAGGGGAGAGCAGGCAGCTGGGCTCGCGCCTTGAGAGCTGTGTATCAGGAAAACTGAAGCCCTACTGTGCTCCTGCAGCATTTCATGTCCTGTGTATGACAACACCCAGCTTGCAGGGCCATGTGTGTCAGACAGGGATAAATTCTGATATGGGAATAATTTCCCTGCCTTTGCATAAATGTTTTAAAACCAATTCATTTTGTACAGACAATGCTCCATTGCTTGCTCTCTGCAAACACATGCTCATGTTGTACCCAACAAGCTGTTTGCAGAAGAGGGCTTTTTTTAAAAAAAAAATTAAAAAATCTGCATTTAGAAATAAATACCAAAGACATTCATCTAGTCAAAGAAACATAAATAAAAATACTACAGCTCATCTGGCCTGACAAAATAAAGCAACAAGCTGAATTTCAAACCTTTATGACTCAACCCCACTGCCAGCAAAGCGAGCCAACAACAGCTGTGTTGAAATGTTAAGGACCTCTTGACAGAGGTGATCAGCTTCTTTTTCCAAGAGTGGGTCATTCTCATATTGGATGACTTCCTTGTTGACCAGCTTGGAAACCCCACCTTGGATCTCTCCCTGTTCTATTAATTCCTTTCACCCTGCAGCCTAATGAGATGCTCTTAGGTCCTGCCATGGGTGTTCACTAGTTCACTGAGCTGTTGCTTCAACCTGTCAATTTCTCTAAGAATCTCCAGACTCTTCTTATGTTTTACCGCCTCCTCTGTAACCTCCTTAAGCTCCACCACTGGTTTCTGCAACCTAAGGACACTGAGCTCTGTTAAGGCCTCTTCTGCTTCACTGTCAATCTTTGTCCTTTTCAGAGTAACTTCCTGCAGCTCCCTTTTCAGGTGTGCAATTTGCTGCTCCGTTCCAGGATCCACCAGGAAAATCTCCTTGAGCCTCTCTTTAACCTCTTCCCTTGGTTTTTGCTTCTCTGCAATACTGCCCTGGCTCTGCAGCTCTCCCAGCTCACCTGTAAGCATCAAGTTTTTGCTCCTCTCTTCTTCAATCAGAGTTTTAAGCTTGGAAGACTCTCAATAACTCTGGGTCCTGCTTCACCTCCTTAATAATAGTTTTGGGTTCTGCGATTTCAATTAGTCTTTCCACCTCCTCAATCTTGTTCTTCACTTTCACTATTGCTTCTTCTACAGACTTCCTCTTGAAGGACTCCTCATCACTTAGTTGCTGCAGGGTCCTAATGGACTTCAGCATTTCTGTGTTTTTCTCCAGTTTGATCAGCTCCTTCACCACCACTTTCTCTCAGATATTGGTCTGCTTTTGCTCCAGCATGTGTAGCTCTCTCTCACGCTGCTCCAGTGCAGAAGCAGCAGCCAAGCTTTCCTGCTGGAGAAGTTTGGTTTTCTGACTAAGACTGGCTGCTTGGCTATCCAGGCTTGGGTCTTTCTTAGTTTTTGTGATCTCTTTGGTGAGGAGCTGGAAGGAATGACCTTCTCACTCTCCATCAGGACAAGCCCATCACTTCAATGTTGTCTTGCAGGCTCTGCCTCTTTTTGCCTTTCTCTTCAATCTGCTGTGCCATTTTAGACAGGTTGCTCTCCGCATGAGGGTCTCTATAATATTCTATCACCTCCTTTTCTTACACTCTAAAAAAAACTCTTTCAATGGGCTTCTGGGTCTTCAGCATTAGCAGCTTGTTTCTGTGTTCCTCCAGGCTGTCTTCAATCTTGA
Source organism: Pterocles gutturalis (assembly GCF_000699245.1). Classification (NCBI taxonomy): domain Eukaryota; kingdom Metazoa; phylum Chordata; class Aves; order Pterocliformes; family Pteroclidae; genus Pterocles; species Pterocles gutturalis. Next base: position 8,530 of record NW_010131080.1, read on the forward strand.
CCACTTTCCTCTTTTCCTCTTCCAGCTGTGATTTAGACCCCTCAGATTCCCTGCTTGTTGTGGCTTTGTTTTCGGATTGCTGGGTTTGCTCATGTACAGCTTCAATGTCCTCATGCAGAAGTGTTAAGCACCAGGGTCTCTCTGGGTAGGGTCACTGGGTCAGGCAGAGGCCAGCAGTCAGCTACTTAAGACTGCCTTCTTGCAGGTATCTAGAAGCTCAAAGCCTGTGCTGTGCATAAGAAGGTGGCAACTGCACAGCAGCACAGACATGGTCCTCAGTATTACAGAACAGTGGTCGGGATAAGGGTCCTGCAATGAAGAACATACTCTTGGGACTCTAACTAATGCTGGTCCATCTTAGCTAAGAGGGGCAGAGAGGATGCCGTAGTTCCTCACTGCTAATCCAGCTGGTCTGCAACAGCATGGTAGTGGTCATTGAGGAGTTGCGCCTGCTGCTTCTGCCAGGGCATGGTGGGGCAGTACCCCTGGAAGTTCTTCTGCACAGTGCTGCAGCTGTGCTCAGCATCCTTGAGCCCCTGGTTCAGCTTCAGCACACAGTCCTCTTGGGCCACCGGGCCCTGCTTCATCTTCTGCAGGGGTGGAAGACACATCCAGGTTTGCACCAGCTTGGCCTTAAATGTGCTGATGATCTTGTCTGTGTTCTCAATTTGAGTCTTCAGGTTCAGGGCAGCCTTAGCCCTGGGGAAGAGAACAAAGACAGGACAAGGTTAGCTACAGAAGACCTCATTCTTCTCCTTTTCTCTTCAACTTTGCATGTCTAAGCTTATTTAACATCAGAGCTTCTACAGCATGGCAGAGAACAAGCAATATGCACTCACAACCCTGTCATGCTGCCCAGAAGTCATATGTATTGCATTTCACTGCACATAGCACAGCTGTGACACACATTCATAGCAGTGGACTTTCCACAGTGGGGGAATCTGACCAGGATTCTGGCAGGAACTCCTTCAGAGGTGTCTGTGATGATGGATGGAAGGTTTCCAACCTGCCATGGGCTAGATGGACCTCAACCAATGCCCACATAGATGAAACACATTTTCTCTCATGCTTTTGTGTTGACAGCTCTGTGGAAGGACTTCCACCCCTCATTCCCATCTTGAACAGGCTCGAGAGCATATTAACATCATGGTATTTGCTCCTGAGGGCATTGAACACAACAGGGAGCTGGGAAGCCAAGGTGCTGGTGGGTTTCTTGGAAAGGTGGGTCTCATACTCCTCCTGGCAGGCATCCTTGGCTGCCCTCAGGTTCTCAACTTTCTTTGTGGTTTCCTGGCACATCACATGGGACGAGAGTCACTAAACATAGTCATAAGAGTGCTGTTATGAAAACATGTCTCCCTCAGGGGCAGATTTTGCTGTGGGGCTAAGAGTGCAGTAGCCCTCTCGTTGGGTGTTGGCACTTGGGGCACAGCCCCATCCAGACTGTGGCTGTCTGGCAATGGCGGGGTGTGGGAAAGAGATCAAAACAGACAAATATGGAAGAAATCTACCTGCCTAAGTCAACCCTTCTGCCAGGGCCAGATAAATACCCACCAATGAAGATGTAATGAGCTGAACTACTACAAACCCAGGGCACCACTTCTTTTCCTGTCCCCCTCACATCTACTAGTCTGTGCTCCCCATCAGGTAAGGCAAAGCTGATCCTTAGATTAATTCTCTCTATCCTTTTGTTTTTTACATGACAGACTCGAGAGTGAAGGGTGACAGCATCCCCACAACGAGGGTGAGGATTCCCCAAAGCTGGAACCTCGTCCACAGCTCTGAAACAAATGGACAGCTACAGAGCTTAGCCATGACAAGGGTCTGCATTTCTCTAGGGTTTGGCTTAACCTGTCCCATTTCAAGGGCCCAAACCAGCCTGAAACCCTTGCAACTGCAGCACAGGTTTCTCCTTCAAAGCAACAGCTGTCATCTCCTGTGTAATTCTTACATCAGTTCTGTTTTGCGACAAGGACACCGCGCTACCAAACTCATCCTGCTCCAACCCACCTGCAGCAGCACCCACCACTGGTGTTTGATCCTCCTGGCAAAGTCATCTGTGGGGTCACTGTAGTTCACTGGAGACCTCACTTGGTTCAGGACCTCCTCTCTCTGAACCAGGTCCTTGCCAACATGATCCAGGCTGCCGAGAAGCTGGTCAGCTTGGGGATCATCCTGGTCTACAGGAACAGAGCTGCAGTGAGACACAGTTCAGGTTAAGCCCCATCTCTTATCTGCCATCCCAGTCTTGGTGTATGGTGCTTTCCCCAAGCTCTCCTATACATGGCCACTAAATCTCCAAATCTCTCTCATGACAGCCCTGCTGCAAAGCTCTGCCTTTTGTGTTTTCTAGCTCTGAAGCACACAGGCTTCTCCTGAGCAGGGGGTTTTGATGGAACCATTAACAAGTCAGTTAACATTTCTAATACAAAGAGCACCATGCATGAGTATGCGACTACCCATGGCAAAGGTTTGGGAAAATAGTTTTAGCTTTGCTGTGGCCAGCCAGAGCTTAAGGCCAAAGGACAGCCAGAGACAGCCATGTGCTACCATTGAAACACATCCCTGCTCGGCTTTGCTGGGAGCTTTTGAACTGCAGCTATGGTAGTAGCACAGCTAGCCAGAGGTCAGGATTTAGCCATGGCTGCCTGCTTATTCCACAGCCCCTAGCTAGGGAAGAGAACTGCGAGGGACCCAGATCTCAAAGAAAGTTTAATTTAGGCTTCTGAATAGGCACGTGCCCTTGCAACCGTAAATACTCTGCAGCTGTTGATGGAGCTGGAGGTCAGTCTCAGAGGTCTGAGAAGAGCAACAGAGAGTTTAAGTGAATTGCCCAAGATCATGCAGTGAGTCCTTGGCAACTCCAGGAGTCAGGTTACCCCGCTGGCTTCTCTTTTCTGTAGAGCAGAAGGCATCCTCACGCTGACCTGCAGGTACCTCTGCCTGCCCTGGTGGGTGCACTGCTTCCAGACAGGTCTGGGAGCTCTGCAAGGGAGGTCCATGGGTTTGCTTTAGAGAGGGCTTGATTAACCTGCTGACATACCCTCCTGGCTGGGTTGAACCTGTGGATTCACCTTGTGGCTGAGTCTCAGGGTGCTCTGAACTGCTGCTTACTTCTTCACTGTGTTCAGTTCCCCTTCCAGCCTGTGAGCAGAGATGAGCATCGTCAACCAGCAGAATGGGAAACTGCTGCACTGAGCAAGCTTCAACAGAGCCCAGCCCAGCAGCAGCTTCATGCCTGTTCCAGGGAAGGTGTTCCCAAAGGCAGGGGAAGGTGTTCCCAAAGGCAGGGGAAGGTGTTCCCAAAGGCAGGGGCAGGCTGGGAGCCTGCAGCCTGTTGTTCCTCAGAGATGTCCCATAGGAAAGGGAGCAGCAGCAAGAGCAGCCGGTTGGTTTGAACAGCTGGATTCTCCCAATGCAGACAGTGTTTCCACCTCTCACCAGATACTAACAAAGCTGGAAATTTATTTCATATCACTGCAGTGCTTTGCAGCTTGCAGGAAGCGAGTACAAGTGAGTAGCTGCTTCTGTGGCTGCAGCCGCGAGATCAGCTGCTCGGAGCCGTCCCAGCTCCCGACAGACCGACTGATCATGAGCAAAGAGGGGTTTTCGGGAGATTCCTTGCTAGGAAAACCCCGAAGTCAGCGGTGTAAACCGACTCCCACCGTCAGCTCTGTCACGAGAGGCTGACATGGCACAGCCATTGCCGGGGTGATCACAGGAGATTTAAACGACCGGAAGCCAGGAACTAGCAGTCAGTTGCAAGATCAGCTGCTCGGAGCCGACCCAGCTCTCCCGACAGACCGACTGATCGCGAGCAAAGAGGGGTTTTCAGGAGATTCCTTGCTAGGAAAACCCCGAAGTCAGCGGCAACCATCATATCTGAAAGGTCATGGCAGTCTGCTGAAGTTCCCACTGACTGGAAAAGGGGAAACATAACCCCCATTTTCAAGAGCGTAAAAAAGAAGACCCAGGGAACTACAGGCCAGTCAGTCTCACCTCTGTGCCTGGCAAGATCATGGAGCAAATCCTTCTGAAGGTTCTACTAAAGCCCATGGAAAATGAAGGAGAGGTGGTTGGTA
>NW_010131082.1:0-18185 GCF_000699245.1 Pterocles gutturalis
TTTACCCCTTTAATTCTCTCCCTCATGCCTGGGAGGGGGGAATGTGAGTGAGCAGCTGCATGGTGTTTGTCTGTCAGCCAGGTCAAGCCATGAAATAACATCTCCATTGTTTAGGCTAAACTATTAGACTTTAGGTGAAGTATCTTCAGAAGTCTCATGAATGAGACGTCATACCTTTATGCATTCTTTTTATAATGTTGAAAAAATTTATAAGTAAACATAAAAGATTTTGTCTTCTGCCATGAAGCACTTCAATTTTGTTCTTAAAATAATGCTTAGACGGTTTCACCCCTCTACTGAGACAAATATTCCGGTATGTTATACCTTGCATCTATCTTTGAAGATCAAACCCCGGAAAAGATTCCTTAGTTATAAATTCATCTTTCTTTCTAGTAAAGCATGTCTGTAAAAATTCACTGCCTGCTGGCATTCTGTTTTCCATAATTTGTAAATGCCTTCTTGATCTCTTCTGCCATACACAGCAGAGTGGCAACAAATTTGAAAAGATGGATTCAATTTTTGTATTGAAAGTGTTTGTCGAGTTTTCTACCTTGTCATCAGCTGGCTCAGAGTACCACGTCAAGAAGGGAACTCTGTCAAATTGTACCTAATTAGCCCAATAAAAAAATTGGAACTTGAAATACTAAGAAAATATATTTTTTTAACAAATCCATACAAGTAAAATTGCAATGTATTTTACCAGTAATCATTTCATGTCCACAGTCAATGAAAGTGAAGGTTGGTATAGGTTTGTTTGGTTTTAATTAAGAAATTTCAGTGTGTGTAGCCAGGAGAGAGGATAAATAATTGATCTGTCCTCTCATAACTGCGTAGGAGTTTGAGAATTTTCTATGATCAGGATGTCCAAAATGTATATATTTGTGTCTTGCGGTGAACTTCCTCTGCCAATTCCTGCAATTACTGTAAAACAGTTACATGAAAAACACCTCCAGGGATGGGGCATCCACAACTTCTCTGGGCAACCTGTTCCAGTGTCTCACCAACCTCACAGTAAAAAATTTCTTCCCAATACTTAATCCAAATCTACCCTCTTTCAGCTTAAAACTGTTACCCCTATCACTACACTCCCCTCCTTCCTGTAGGCCCCTTTTAAGTACTGGAAGGCTGCCATAAGGTCTCCCCAGAGCCTTCTCTTCTCTAGGGTGAAAAGCTCCAACTCTCTCAGCCTGTCCTTATGTGGGAGGTGCTCCAGCCCTCTGATCATCTTTGTGGCCCTCCTCTGGACTCTTTCCAACAGGTCCATGTCCTTCCTGTGCTGAGGACTCCAGAGCTGGACACAGTACTCCAGGTGGGGTCTCACGAGAGCAGAGTAAAGGGGGTGAATCACCTCCCTCTCCCTGCTGGTTACACTTCTTTTGATGCAGCCCCGGATCCGGTTGGCTTTCAGGCTGTGAGCTCACATTGCCGGCGCATGTTGAGCTTCTCATCAACCAAGACCCCCAAGTCCTTCTCCTCAGGGCTTGCTCTGAATCCATTCCCTGCCTAACCTGTATTTGTGCTTGGGATTGCCCTGACCCACGTGCAGGACCTTGCACTTGGCCTTGTTGAGCTTCGTGAGGTTTTCACCAGCCCTGTCAAGGCTTGAGATGATGTTGCGCATCACTTAGTTTTTGCTGCTTCCCTAAATTTCTTTATTTGGATATAGACCATATGAGATATACACATTGGTTTTGATAATGGATGTATCTCAACCAACCTGAGATATTTCTAGCAGAACTAATTGTCTAGATTGACCTCTAACACATGGGTCATCCGTTGCTACTATGAACATCTTATATGAGTCCAGTGAGTCATGCTTTTAAGTACCTGTTTCTCTCTATTAGTTTTAAAGGGAGAATACAATTGACCTCTATAAAATTGCTATACATTCTAAAGTCAGTGAACATGAATTTCACTTCAAATTTTTCTGACACCTCTTGGTTTGTTCCAGCTCTGAGTTCTGATAGGTGAAATATGAAAACACAACATGTTCTAAATGCAGGCAGAGGTGGGACAGCTTTACAGAGTTTCCAGTTGTCTCAGGAAATGTAATCTTGTTTAGCATAATGTGTTTTGTAAACCATATTTAAAAGAGTCTGAATCTTCTCATTCGGCAAAAAGGGAAATTAAGCTCCTAATTTGGATTTGTGACTTCCTTATCCTTCCCCAGGAGGTAATAAAAGGCTTCAAAATAGCCCAAAACACTTGATAGAAAGGTAATAATTAATGATAACTAAATATCGTCATAGCTTAGGTGTTTTTTGTAGAGAATATCATCCATCTTATATTATACCAGGGATACTTTTCAACAATTTTTCTCTCTCTGAAAATTTCCTAATTTCTCCCTTGTGAGTTTTGAAGCCAATATGATTTAAACCTGGGAAAGCCTTAATTGTTTATGCATAGACGTTGCTTTGATAAAATACAAAAGGCAGCTTGAATTTTCAGGACAAACATCATCCTGAGAAATAATGAATTCTTTGCTGTTATTTCTCTTAATTCTTCATCAGTCAGAAATCCAGATCGTGTTAGAAAATGCTGAAAGCACTAATATTAACAGACGTGTTCAAAACTTGCAGAGAAAATGCATTCATCAAAGTATATTTTTTATAACAAACTACTACTACTGACTGTGGAACATTAAAGCCAGCTAGACTTATTTCCAATTATTTACAATAATGTAAACTAGCTGTTTCAGATTGTATATTCTCAAAAGGTTCCTTAATCTTTAGTGGCTTAATTGATTTTTTCAAATTATGAAACTTCTGAGTATGACTCAGTGGAACAGTCTTTAACCCCTAAGAGGTTTTGGATTTGGGTTTTTTTTTTATAAAAAGAAAACGCTTGCATTTGCTTGATTAATCCAAAGCTACAAAGGTCATCCCTGAGGCAGAGTGGATAGAAAAATGTACACTGCAAAAGCAAAGGAGCATGCAGGATCCCTTGCCCTGTAGCATCAAACTTAAAATTTAATTTGATTATCTGATAAATTTATTTATGAACTTAGGAATGTAGTCTCTTTGTGACCTTACCTTGAAACTGTAGTCTATCTTTGACTAAGGCAGTTACTTTACTAAGATAATTAGCATAGTAACATGCTTTCTCAAGTGCACTTGCTTGCTGAATTTTAATAATTGCTATTAAAAGTGGCTAGAGCAGGCTTACTTTGTCAAATTGCAACATCAAGCACAAGCACAAGGATATTGGTAGGCTTGTGAAATATATTTGTACATTTTAAGGGCCTCCTTTCAGATGATACCAAAGTGTTTTGGTATTCATAATGATAAGGTAATAGTGATCTTTCTCCAGTGTAATCTTTTGAAATTCTGGAAGCTGTGGATGCCCCATCCCTGGAGGTGTTCAAGGCCAGGCTGGATGAGGCTTTGAGCAACCTGGGCTAGTGGGAGGTGTCCCTGCCCGTAGCAGGCTGGTTGGAACTAGACGATCTCTAAGGTCCCTTCCAACCCAAACCATTCTATTCTATGATTCTATGACATGCCAGGAAAATGTTCAGGATAATATTTTCCTGTTGCTGACACGGTGAAAAAGGTTCTTGAGTCATGGAGTCATGAAACTGAATGAGCTGAAAACCCAGTACCTAATTCTATTTCCTCTAGATTTCCCCTCTACTCCTCTTGTATTAATTTATGAGATTTATACCTTATTTTTAGGCAGTGTATACCTCCTATATCTTCCTACTTCACAGAGTAAAATAATCTTTAACTGTGAAGGAACTCTGTCTTCCTGGCCATGAGATACTACAGAAAACAAAACAGTGAATGTTCCTGATTTGAGGCCATTATGATATCTGCGCATGTTGGACAAACACAGAATTAAAATAGCTAAAGGAAACACTCTTAATGAACCACAGTCTATCCAGCAAGCTTTACATTTTGTTGGATCAATTTAGTTATCCTGACCTTCATAAGGCACCCCCTTCCCGAGCCTCAAAAGATCCCCTCCCAGAGAAAATCAGATTTATTCCACTCTTCTACTAATTTCACTTATAATAAGCTGCTTTGGAGAAGACTAAGTTCCCCTCTGCTAGCAATAGCTTTGGGCTTCTATTAAAGATGACTCTCACAATTGTATAATGCATACTTTCTAGAGCACTGGATAATGAGGAATTAGATCTCTTCAGCTCTGTAATTGCACTGTGCTTCTTCACCCTCTGCTGGAATTGCTTTCTCGTTGTGGTTTAACCCACTCAATTAGCAGAGAACGCCATGCAGCCACTTGCTACCCCAACCTCCCTGCCAGGCCCTGGCATTGGGGGGAGACATTTAAAGGGGTAAAGGGAAAAAAGAAGAGGCTTTAAAAAGAGGATTACTATATGAAACCCAGGATTTGCAAATGCAGTTATGTTTCAGCACCCGTCCTCTCCATCAGCTTTCCCTCAGGCTTGAAATCTGCTCAGTGCTGTATGCTTTCTGCAATGCTGCAGGTTCTGACATCTCAGCCTGTGGTCAGAGTCTTCTCCCTGCCCAGAGTCCTCCCTGCACATCCACTGCTTCCATGTTAAGCAACGTGCACGAGGCAGAGGGTTCTGGTGCCAAGACTGACGCCATGGCCTCTTGCACCCAGCCCCTGGCCAGCATTGAGGGCTGCAGCATAAACTGCCAGATTGGTGCTTTTTTAACACAAGCTAAATCTAAGTGCTGAGAGTGAGCATTTAGTATCCTAGCCAAACTGACATCTAGATGTTATAGAGGATTGGAGATACCCACTTGTGCCAGAAGCAATACTTCTAGGAATCTGAGTCAGCAGTTCCTTCTGAGAAAATAATTTATCTCTTATCAAATTCTTTAGAAAGCTTGAAAAAATAACTAGGAAGCTATTAAAAAATGCAGGTGATTTGCCAACTTTAAAATCACATTCCTGTTGTTTTTTTTTTTTTTTTAATTAACAGCATGTTTTTTATAATCAAGGGAGCAAGAAAATAATTATCTTTTACCTCTTCTGAATTAATTATATATTTGTGGCACATTGGCAGGTTCTCCAAGATCAGTTTTCCTCAATGTTTGTTCAGATCATTGAAACAGAAGTGGTAAAGAGAGAGAAACTTCTACATTAGGAAACAAAACAAAACAAAACAAACATCTTAAAGACATCTTGGTTTGAGACGCAGAAAATATATAGTACCTAAAATTACTCTTGAGTCTTATTTATTTACTTCATTTGAAACCAAGGATACGTGAAGGTCTGATTCTCGTGATGTCTGCTTTCTTCAAATAATCTGGAAGTCTTTTATGACCATTGAAGAAATACTAAGTGATTGTGCAATTCAAGTTTTTACAAGGGGTACTTATGTTTTATTCTGTATGGTGTGTGTTTGTTTTCTTATAGACTAACGTTTCATATAAAGCTTTAAAAAATCCACATGTGCTACAAAGTCAACTTTTTATCAGAAACTTTAGCAAAAAGGGATGTAGTCTCTTTGGTTTCAGATGGAGTAACAGCAACTATTGCTGCACTGATTCGTTCAAACGCACAAAGCCAGTCCCAGTAAAAACCATAATTCCTATTCTTTCTGCATATGCAGGACCATGATTCAGGTTGGAAGGGACTTCAGGAGTTCTCTAGTACATCCGATCTCCTACTCAAAGCAGTGTTATAGGGAAAAAGATCCTCCTTATCTCCAGTCACAACATTCTTGTTTCAGTTCGTGCCCATTGTCTCTCATCTTCCTCCATGCACCATGGTGAAGCACCATGATTGCACAGGGATGTCACTGACTGGAAGGATCATATCTGAAACCTTTTCACCTAAAATAATCAACCACTTGTGTTGGGATTTTTGATAACAAACCACCTGCTCATTTCAAGGCTGTAGAAGGCTCTTTGCTGTCCTTAAGATGGAGCAGCAGGCGGGGTTGCCCTGGCGGCAGAGAAGTCTGAGGAAGCAGAATTTGTTCTTACAAGCTGAAGCACCTTGTCACTTTGAAATAATCAGGTTAAGACTTCTGTGTGTCTGGTGACAAAACATGCATCTGGTTCAACAGCAATAGAAGAGGTGAGATTTTACTCTATAACATTTTGGTTTTTTAAGTTCTGTCAAATGTCTCCTATTCCATTCTGGGTCAAATGTAATCTTGTACAAGCAGGACAATTATTCCATCCATTCTTGTTTGGAAACCCGATGAAAATCCCCGAACAATGAAGAATATGAACTCTAATAGTGATAGTTTTCCATCTGTCACATTGCCTTGCTAAGAACGATTAGAAAATAAAACTAATTTACCAGAATTAAAATGAATTAAGTAATAAATGACAGTAAATTATGGATAAAAACAGGGAACACTGCAACTCTGAGATGAAATAAACTTTTTTATTCTTGAACGCATTGATCTTCAAAATGAAAATGCACTTTATGTTGCCAGCCTTTACAAGGTTTTATCTGGAGCACTTTTTCTCCTAGTTGAAATAATTATGACATTTACACCTTGAATGACACATATTTCTGGCACTCATCCAATAGCCTTTAGTGTGGCCCAATTATTTTCAGTGATGAGTCAGGGGCAAATGAATGTGTTGCACACATCCAAAGGCTGTGCTAACACTGCTTCATTAGGCACAAGCTGTATGCCCAGGGACACTCAGAGCAGTTAAGCATCTGGGCCAATTTAGACTTTTATGTTTTCAAAACTTTTTCTTTAAATATTTTGGATCTTTTTCCACCATTCACCAGTCTCACCAGAACACACTATTCTGTCTTTCAGACCTTTAGTGCAGAATAGGTGCGGACATATTCAGAATGTAGGTCAATTTGAATGGATTTTAACAAAGTGACAAACACTGAAGGGTATGCAATGTTGTTTTAAAAGGAGACACATATTCACTGATGTGCAAAGCCTGTTTTGCTAAAGTAAATGTTTTATCGAGCGATAAAGCGTTATGGGGCAGCCTCTGAAAGCTAGAGGCAATGCCAGCATACTGCTATTTTTGTATAGGCTTGAATTAAGCATGTGCACTCAAATTCCTTGCATGTGAGGGTGTGTGTATGCAGAGCTAAGGTGGAGCATCACGAGAGGAGCGGTGCAGAAGGGAATTGTTAGTCCTACACCACCTGCCCAAGAGCATGCAGAGAAGGTGTTCCCATTTGGTAAAAATGAGCGCTCTGTGTGTGTGTGCATGCTCGCCTAGGTATTGCTTGCATGCACTGTACATGCACTTTGTGTATTAGGAATACCGCTTATATTTGAATTTGGCATTGTCAAAACTCATTTGGTACCAAATGAAGGACTCAGTGCCCTTTTGAGTTTCTATTTATCCATTTTCTCCATGACTTCCATAAGCCTCTAACTCTTAAGATTTAGTATAGCAAGTCCCTAAAATGCAGAAGAGAGTTTTGGTATGTCACTCTCTTCACCAAAAATTGGTTTGCTTGCTTGAGTGCTCTGTCTTAGGGTAATAATGAAACTTTGATGCCCAGGCGAGTATGGCTCTTCCAGCTCAATCTGCACAAGTTTCCTTTTTAGAGAAGGAAACTTTCCTTCTGTCTGTACACATCTTTCTCTTTTCTGAGCTCTTCAGGCTTCTGTAGCCCCACTCCGTTCATCTATCATCACCCTTAAGTGTTTTGGCTGAAGATAGCATAGGAGATGCGGGTTGCACAGATGACATATCACTTTGGACTTTCTGGGTTCTGAGATTCCCTCTATTTTCCGTTACATAGCCTAAAATCAGTCCTTCATGGTGACTTTCTGGACATATATCAGCGCTTGTTAGGTTTTCTTTGGCTTTTGAAAGGAGAGAAGTTTGTGCAAGGTGTTTCTTTTTTTTTTTTTTTTTTTTCTTCAAAGGGTTAAGACTGATATGTTTCTTTTTCTGTATTATTTGTGACTTAAACACTGATAAGATATTTTGGGTTATTTTAAGCATCTTCATACAGAAGTAACATGTAAATTAAATCTTCTGATTCAGAAAAAGCAATTTAATATAGATTGTATGGAATAAACAGACTAATGGAACAAAAATATAGAGCATAGCAACTGTATTGCTGTAGGATTTTTATAATGAGGAATGGAGTAGGCAAATGTGACATACTTATATAATCAGTCATTTAAAGTATTTATTATAATTAAAATTGTAGAAATTATGTGGATAGTAATCAGTTTTCATTATAGTTCTTCGCACATTTCAGAGCTATAATTAGATTGTGGCATCTGTCATTGCTGATTAATTTGTAGACAGCTCTATCTTCCCATTAAGATTTACTGTGTACCAAGGCAAAATTCTCATTATCTAAAAATATGAAATAAAATGTGGCAGTAGTTTGGGGGTATTAGCTTTTTTACTTTGTAATTTTGGAATTGAGAATATCCCAGCAGGATCTGTACCGTTCTCTGTGAGCAGCACTGGGTGGAGGGAGCACAAATGGTTCTTTTGGGGCTTAGAAAATAAAAGCCATTTCTTTCTTAAAGCCTTTCGCTGTAAGCTTACACATTTTGGGCTCAGCTGTCCATGAAAATCTGTTCTAATGGTAGGAAGAGAAGATCTTTACAAAATCAGGCTGTGAAGAATTGCAGTCTTATCTAAACTGCAAAAGATTTAAATTCCTCTGGTGCTCTGTGGTCTTGTAGAAGCTTGGTTTTGGCGTCAGTTGTACTAGGTTTTTTTGTTTGTTTGTTTGGTTTTTTTGTTTTGTTTTGTTTTGTTTTTTACCTGTATTATCTATTTTGGCTGTTGTATTGAAAAGCTTTCTGCCATAAGTAAATGAAAGCTATAATGTCCTGATCTGTTCACTCAGCTACTGGGATGCCAAAATGTTGTGCTTGCTTAATTTTTGCAGCTGCATGTAATATATTTTATCTACAGAAAGACGAATGCAGCTGATTGATGACCTGGGCTAGGGCTGCTTAGCTACCATATTGCTTCTCTTGTGGGCTCTACTTGGGCTGTATGTCAGGATTTACTGAATTTAGCAGCAAAGGTATTTTATGAAGTGGCTTCTTCTACTGCTTGTTCTCACCTCTCTGCAAGAATTCACAATCTCCTTGGCTGTGCTGGCACTTTTTTTCTGTCTTTGGTAAAAACTGAATCACTGGGCTGATCTAAGCTAAAAGAGAGCCTTCTGAAAAGAAGGCACAGACAGGAACATATGGGCAGAAATGGGGATGAGATCAAGAAGGATGGGAGCTTTCTGATCTGTTTCTATGCCAAGATTACCATGTTGGGACAGTACAGCCCCAGTCTACTCTGTGCATACTAAATCACAGGGAAATCATGTAGGCAAAGCCATCAAACCAAGACATACCTTGCATGTGCCATTTCAGGACTGGACATTTACCCTCATCACAGTTTCTAGGACCTATTTAGATGTATAATGGGACCTATTTAGACTAATTTTGCCATCAATTTCTTAATCCACCTATGTTACTGTGGCAAAATTTTCACTTACTGACAATCTTCCTCCCTCTACTTTTCTAAAAATCAGGGTCTTCATGCTAGGAAATCAGTAGCCAAATACCAAATGTTCCTGGTGTATGGCAAAGAATAACAATAACTTTCAGTGCTTTCAGCTCAGAGGACTACCATAGCTGTAGCTGATTACAACATGCAACCAGGAAAACGTTTCATAGGGACTGAGAAGAGCCAGGGCAGTTAGGGTAGTGGGTTATGTTTGTACAATTATTTTAGGGTGAGAATTGTATGAGATGTTCTTCAAATTTGTATATGGCCTGCCCAAAACCCATAGAAAATATTTTTGTTGTTTTTGTTGTCTTTGTGGGCTTTAGGGTTTCAAATAGTGCAAGTTTACCGGTAGCTCTGGAGATCTTTGAAGTTAGTGAAAATTAAGTGTAACGTGACAATGAACTTAAGTTTTGAGTTCTTGATTTCTGACACAGTTCTGATAAATTCTTTTGTGAGATGAGGCAAAAAATTCTAGACAGTATCAGGGAAAAAAGAGGTTAATGGGCTGATTTTGACATTAACTTAAAACAACTGTTTTCAATATTCAAGCATGATCCTGGCTGCCAGCTGGAAGAAATATAAACGAAGGGAAAAGCCTATATTGAAGAGAGGTGAGAGAAAAGCTCATAGTGATAATATTAAAGCAAGTCATGTTAATGTATACAGTGTAGGTTCGGTGTAGTCTGCTGTAAAGAAAAGACTTATTTGTTCTTTTGAATTTTTTGTGATGCAGCTTGCATGTGGTTCGTACAGTGTGACAGAACAGGTACATTTCAAACTTTACAAATTGATTTGGCTATGAGAAAAAAAATGTATTCTACTCCACATCTGTTTTATTTGGGGTGAGGATAATATGAGCATTTTGTGAGAGGTGGCAGGACAGGATCCTGTTCCTTATAGATTTGCTAGGGGTGAAAATTAAAGGTGATTTCAAGTCTCACGTGCAAAGTAGGGCTCTCCTGTGTCTCAGTGAGGTGGAAAAAGGAAGAACCTTTTTAGAACTTAGCCCCAAGATTATCTAAGGCTACACTTAACCAAAAGCATTCTGCCTCTTCCTTTCTTATTTGTGTCAATGCCCTAGGAAGAAGGTGGCTGTATCCTGTGCTACTTTGGTGTCTTCTCTCTCACCTTCTAGTTGTTGTCCTGTTTCTTTTGCAGGTGTGTGCTACAATCATATCCAGAAAAAAAAAACCCTTTTGTCTTTGTAGAATAAATTCCTGAGTAACTTCATATGTCCCTACTTCTAGCCAGGAGCTTCTTTTTTTGCGTCCCTGGCTCCATAATGCAATTTAAGGCTTTTTAGAATTTATTGTGTCCCTACTCTTTGGATTTCAGTAATTTTCAACCTGGGGCAAATAAGAATGATTGATCTTTTTTGTTCGTTTTAGTAGAGAAAATGGTAATATCTAGCATTTCTGTCTAGGACTTTCAAGTTAATATTTTTCTTCCTACAGAAGAAGCTAAGTAACTGATATTTGAATCTCAAGCTGCACTTTAACAAGCTGGTATAAACAGTTTTGTTTCAGAATGTTCTCTTTGGAAAGCAAAGATCACAGAAGGAACAAAGCTACATAGTTTAACTATGAGTTTGGCTAAATCCTTGGAAAACCAGTGAAAGCAAGTGTGACACTGTGAGTCAGTGAACTCATTTTTTAGTCTGATTTGAGCATTGTTGGAAACGATCTTATTTCAGTCTGAGATTTGGGATTCTAGACTTCTTCACTCTGAAAATCAAGAATCCATTAGCGGAAGCAGCTACTCAAAGCAAAGGTGCTTCATTTTTATCTTGGTGGTTTTTTAATTGCTATAAGTAGATCATCAGAACAAGCAAGTAGCATTGCAAGTGTAGATTTTATAAGATCAGTTGAAATGGACAGTATTTAATAGACTGATGTAATGTGTTTCTTCAGAGAGGAAAGCTTACTTGTTTGTGTTCTGGCAGTGCTTTTTACCTTCAAGAAGCCAAATAAGGATTGTCAGTTTCTGAGTCTCAGGAAATAAATACTGTTCTTCCTGGACTCCTGTAAATAGCAAAGTGCGGGTTAGAACTGCAGCAGCAAGGAAATTAACCAAACATGTGCATTCATCCTGTTCTTACTCTGGAACTTCTTTGTAAATGAGACTAATTTTGATTATCATAGCTTAGAGACTTTTCCTGTGTGTAAACAGATCAAAACCACGTTAGAACAGCTGTTAATGCCCCAGCACATACAGGCTAAACTGATTGCTAGTATCAATCCTATACCTGGCTATTTGTTAGTGTCCTTAAGAAAGGAGAAGGTTGGAGCAGTTTGCTTGGAAGAATGGCTTATACAAAGCAATGCATTCCTTCAAGGATTGACTTTATAATTGGTTTTCAGCTTCTGAGCACTGAAACAAACAAAAGGAAGCTTCATGCACTTTTTTGTTCTTGCAAAGATTCAAGACATCTTTATTCTCATTTTTAGAAAATTTAAAGGAAGAATATGATATTAGGAACCATATCCACTGGAAATGGATGCCAGAATATAGTGAGCATGAAGATATTTAACAAGACTAGTTTTAGCCCATGGAAACTCATCCCTTTGCTAATTTTGCAGTCAAATGAGCCTTCAGGTGTGTTGACTTGCTTAGTGGAAGAGTCTTCTCTTTGGCTTCCCTTCTGTCACTGAAGATTACATGGTTGAAGAGGTAATTCAAACTTTACTTTCTTTTTTTCTGGTATCCAGAAAAATACAGACCCTTTCTATGTGTTTCCATGTCAGACTCCAAGGAAGCTCATTCAGCTGCATGTAACAGCTCCAGCACGATGTGCCTACTTCTCCTGTGGGTCATGCTTCAGTTATTTTTGCTACCAGCTAGTGCAGAGTTCACCCTAAACTCTCATGCTGAGGAGATAATATCTGGGAATTACTCTTTCTCCCATAACCTGTCAGTATGAGCATCAGGTCATCTAGGACACAGAAGACTGGAAATGGGGAAACTTGACTTTGCTAGGAAGCAGCCTCACCAATGTTTGCAATGTTTATATATGACTGGAATATATAATATGAATATGTCCTCCAGCAGAAAAGCAAATATCCTCTGTGCTGAATTGGCATTCCTCTTTGATTTTTTTCTTTTTTAATGTGAACTCCCGCATGACATATCTCCACACAAAAATTTGTGGCATCTACATGGTCAGAAAATCTGTAATATGACCATTATAAGGCTGAGTCTGTGTTCATTGTTTTTCAGTTTAGAAGAGATAGAGTGTAGTCTGCCTAAGGTTAGAATTACCACAGAGTATGTGAAAGGAAAGATTATATGAAAGCAACTTTACAACTTAGCCTCATGCTAGCAAAAATCTCTGAAATTCTAAATGCCTCTGTTTGATTTGTCTCAGAAAGTAAAAAAAAAAAACTCTTAAGTAATACAATTTTAAAGGCATGCCTACAACTCTCCAAATACCTTACTTTTCTTAAAGCAATACCGTGATCTTTCAAATAATTAGTGGGAGGAGGGAGAGATAAGAAGCCAGAAACAGATACACAACAAACATACATCTTCACTAGTTTTATTTTCTTTTAATATTTGCATGATGATAAGTTGGTTTTGGGGTATATTCCTTAAAAAAGTTATAAAAAAGATCCACAAACAGACAAAAACAAAAAAACCCCACCAAAACCTGCGAGCATTAAATTATTTTTACTTGGTAATACATATGCCTCTTACAGCACTGACCTCTTTATTTTGGTTCAACATACTTGTCCTTTCATTCTGTTTGAGGAGTCCCTCATATAGAGCCAGAGCAACTATAGATCTTTACTGATCATGGTATAGAATGTGATATGTCTGTCAGTATAAAATCAGACAGCTTGAAGAGGGTTGTATTGTACATTTGTGAAATCTGCAGTCTAGGCTGATTTAGTTCGTAAAGCAATTCACATGCAGGACATGCTTCATGCGGAGCTTGACTATTTACTTCTAGTTTTTATGGGAGGAAAAAGGTTATCTGACAGTTTGCCAAGGGAAACGTTAAATTGGAGATGTTTAGCAGAATCATTGCTTGGTCTTGACTACAGAATTTTAAATTTTCTTTATGAATGTGCTCCTCAGAAGAGAAGAAAGGTATAATTTGATTTGCTGTTGCATTTGTGATGATGAGTTATTGCAGAATGTGGTTTTCAACTTCAAATGTCTGTAGAGCAAAAAAACCCTAAAATCCACAACTGTGCCTGCAACCTTAAGACTACCTCCTCGTGCATTTCTAACAATGTAATTAACACCTGAGTTTAATGTGTGCAACTACTCTGACTCACAGAGTTGTTCCCGTATAAAACGAAAAGGAAAGTGGCCCCTTGGCAGTGAAGAACATGGTAACCACACATGGCTCTGCTCTTCTATGACAAACTGAGCATCTGTCTAGTAATATGTATATCCAAAAGTAAATGCTTTGGAAACACTATGAGTTTTAAGTTATGTCTGAATAATTTATTGATGGCAATAACCTTTTAATTTGGGACATCTCAGGAGCATTTTTCAGAATAATTCTGATAAAAGTTTCTTCAAGACAGCACCCAGTTGAAATAATTCAGATATGGATATATTCAGATGGTTTTGAAATTGGTTGAAATTGGTTAAAAGCAGACTTTTTTTTTTTTTTAATTAAGTGAAAGATACAAATTTTCATTTCCCTGGACTATTTCAGTAAAAAAAAATATGGGCTTTAGATTACTATTGCTGAAATTTGAAGGATGATCTTAGCATGCAAAGAAAGAAAGAAGAATGTCCTAACTTCGTATATTTATAATCATACCAGACTGATCTTAGATATTTGCTTCTCTTAGAAACAAATAAGCAAGTCTTCATTGACTTTGAAGCAAGTCTTCATTGACTTTGGTGGGGCTTGATACTGTCTTACAACACTTTTTATTACAAGCATAACTTTTTTATTTATTGTGTGTATTTAAATAAATTTACTTAGTATCTTAATAATGCAAAGAGAGATTTTGCTGCTGACTGGTTAAAAAAAAAACCAAACTGAACAAGTTTTTGGGAATCTTAAATATTTCTTTCAGAATCAACTAACATAGTAGACTCTTCCCTCCCTTTTTGGCTTTGACCTACCACCTTGTGACACCCATCATTTTTTTTAATTTTTTTTCTGTACTTTCTCAAGGTTATTTCTATTACACAGCTGCCGTAGGTGTACAGCATGGCAAAACCGTAGAATTGCATTGCTGACACCTGACACTCTTTTGTATGTATGTACTCTAGCAGGAGACAAGAATTTTTGCATGGTTTATAGATGATCACATACAAGACCAATACTTTTATTTAGCTGCTCAAATGAGAGATGACTACTGTTTGTCCTGAAGTCAACTATTTAATATTATTATGGGAACTCTACTCTTAAGATAGTAGTTTCATTTCCTCTGGAGAAGTAAAACTTGATCTTTTTAGTTATATTTGTGGCTTCTTTCTATGATATGCATTTTTATGTTTTCACTGTGGTGTCTTTTTTCAGAAACAGTTCATGCAAGCAGCTCATAAAAAGTTTACTGAACTTTATCTTAAAGTGTTCTACCAACAGAAGAGTGTCTTGCCAAGAATTCCTGAAGCACATCTCAAAACACAATAAAAATCCTTTTCTTTTCTTTTTTTTTTTTTTTTTTTTGAGTGGAATTAAGTTTCTTTTCTTGCTGTTCTTGAGGGATATTAAGAAAGAAGAGCATAAGATATTATCAGGTCAAGCTTTACTACTGAATACAGTGGAGCAGCTGGAAGAGACAAAGATTAGTTGCTAGTGGTAAATTCATTTTCTGCTTGAGCAGAAACATCTGTTCATTGCTGAGAAGTTCATTTGTCCAACCTTTCAAAAGATTTTGGTTACACATACCCGCTTCTCAGTATGAAGCTGAATTTGCGTGTTGGAGGAAAGATTAAAAGTGTGGCTGCTTTCATTTATTCCAAATGTGAGCTGTATGGAAAGTACATTGCTGAAGAGAAAGTACATACAGGACAAGGGGTAATGGTTTTCATCTGAAAGAGAGCAGATTTAGATTGGATATTAGAAAAAAAATTTTCACTGTGAGGGTGGTGAGGCACTGGAACAGGTTGCCCAGAGAAGCTGTGGATGCCCCATCCCTGGAGGGGTTCAAGGCCAGGCTGGATGAGGCTTTGAGCAACCTGGGCTAGTGGGAGGTGTCCCTGCCCATGGCAGGGGGGTTGGAACTCAATGATCTCTAAGGTCCCTTCCAATCCAAACCATTCTATGACATGCATACATGTATGCCAGTCTAGAAATACTTTGCACCTGTGTTGTAGGTTCTCAACCATGTGGTGGGTTGACCTTGGCTGGCTGTCAGGGGCCCACCAAGACATTCTATCACTCCTGGTCCTCAGCAGTTACTTTGTAACACAAATGCCATAATAATGAATGCCTTCCAGACCCTGCCTCCTTTCTCTGAGCTTTTATTGCCAAGCACAGCATCAGATGGTATGGAATACCCCTCTTCTGGGTCAGTTGTCCTGGTTATGTCCTCTCCCAAACTCTTGCTTATCCCCAGCCCACTGGCCTTTGTTGGGGGGGTGGAGGGGATGTTGTGGAGGTGGTGGTGTTGAAGAGCCTGGATGCTGTTGGAGCACTGCTCAGCAGTAACTAAAACACTGGAGTGTCATCAACACCTTTCTTGCTACAAATACAAAGCACAGCACTTTGAGGTCTGCTATGGGGAAAGTTAACTGTCCCAGCCAGACCCAGTACACTCCCAAGTAGTCATTGGTCCATGGGCTGTGTTTGGTCTTGACAGTGGGAGTAGCTGTTTGAAGCACAGCTATATCTTGTTTTGGGCACTGTGGTGCTGTGCAGAGTGGACACTTTTCACCCTCAAAATCCTGTGGCATACTGAAATGGATGCCTTTGATGAGCATTAGTTTGCATGTGGTCTACTAAGTAATGATAACTTATGGGTCAGGTTTGAATTTTATTTCCTTCTGTCCTACACAGTGCTCTACTCTACCTAGAGTGGCTTGTACACATGAATGATTAATATTTTTCCTTTATATTACAGTTAGATTTTTCAAAGAAAGCAATTAATTTTTTTTTTAACCAAGCCATAATCTTGGCTTGTATTATTCACGTGCAGAAAAAAAGAATATTGATACTTGGCATAGAACATCATGTGAATGCCTCATAATTTTGTATTTGAATTAGTCTTAAGATTGCTGTATAAAAAACTACTTGGTCAATCACTGTCTGCAGATGCTGATTGTTCTGTCTTAAAAGTTAATCTTGATTTTTTTTTAAAATAGTTTCATAGAAGCATTTTCCCTTGGTAGCTTGAAATAATGATGAATCACTTCTCCTTCTGCTCATATTTTTTTTTGCAATTTACATCCTCCCATGTTCTCTCACATAAGCAGTACTCTATAAAACAGAAGTGAAATGAAGATTATTGGTATTATACGTCTACAGTTTGGGTGGGAAAAAAACCCCACCCTACATTTTTAGGCCATCGATCAAATTATTCCTTGATTTACAGACTCGCAACCTTCCAAGGAGAGCTATGAATCTTGCAGGATTTACATGTGATTCTCTTCTAAAACTTCGAGATGTGTAAAATCTGTATTGACAAATTTGAACTAAATACTGTAATTGTTCCACTCACCATATTAGCTTTCTCTGTGGGTTGGCTTTTGTTGTTGCTTTTTTTGTTGCTATTTGTTTGTTTGTTTTTTCTTTCTAGAGGATTAGTCACATGGTTTCTTTGTTGCTGTCTCTACCTTACCCTTGTTATTGCTGACAGGGGCTGGTATTCAAACTTCTGGGAAAAGCTCTTCTTTTTCCTTTAGAAAGAATATTTCTTACATTTATCAGTAGGATTATTGCATGTGTATGTGAAGAGAAAATTTGGCCTGTGACTTGAGCTTATTTGCATCAGGCTTAGCTGTAGAGTGTTGTATAGGGAGTTGTTCATAGTACTAGGCAAATATTGTAATTGCTAGATTATAGACAAGAGCCCTGCAGCAACAGCACTGAACAAAGCAGTCTCGAGCTTTGCATATTTAGATTCTCCTGCTACTGAATTCAGGCTTTGAGGCAATCTGCGGTTGTTTTCTTCTGGGACTGCTGAATTTAGAATGTGATATCTTAATTATGTGCAAGCCCCACCCATCTTAGGATAATTTACTATTGCTTATTTTGGGTAGTTCTCTTCTTTGTTTTATGGAAGCACGTGTTCGGTAGATTTCCTGCCCCAAACATTTCGTCCCCCTTTAAAATTGCTGTCTGATCATATGAATGCCCTTTGAAAGTACTGATCTAATCTAACTTTGATCCTTACAATGCGTATGTGTGCAGCATGTAGAATCACTGCAATAAAGGTGTGATCAGCACAGCATCTCACTTAATAAATCGTTGGATGATACATGAGAAAGCTGTTGGCTTCCACAGATGCAGGTCAAGCCTGGACTCCTAAGAGGAGCATTCTCTGAAAGCTGCTCTTTATAGCAAAAAAAGGTCAGAGAGATAGGAAGAAAGTAAGACATTTGAATGTCTATGGCTAGCATGATATGGGTATTTTTTTCATATATAATGCAGTTAATTCATTACAACAGCCTTGTAAAAGTTCTGTTTTGGCTCTCATGTTGAGGAAAACTCTGTAACAGGACAGGACAAGATTAATGGAAAACCAGTCAACTAGATCGCCCAGTTAACCTGGTGGGGAATGTTGTAACAGCCTACAGCAGCCTGAGGAAAGGGAACAAAAAAGCACCAGGGTGCTTAGATGAAGCCAGAAGATGCTGCCA
>NW_010131082.1:18195-73018 GCF_000699245.1 Pterocles gutturalis
AACCCAAATTAAATGTTAGAATGAAAAGCCACTCTTATTATGCCAAACAAATAGCTCACCAGAAGTCCCAAAGAGATGCCAGTGCCATAATTTTACACTTTCTGAGTTATGAGGCTTTTGTTGTAGTAGATATTTAGGCATTTTAATTCCAGGAAAGGCTTCAAGGCTGTGAATCTTAAGACTGTCTTA
This sequence comes from Pterocles gutturalis, assembly GCF_000699245.1. Lineage (NCBI taxonomy): Eukaryota > Metazoa > Chordata > Aves > Pterocliformes > Pteroclidae > Pterocles > Pterocles gutturalis. Next base: position 18,385 of record NW_010131082.1, read on the forward strand.
AGTAAACACACATCCATCAATGCTTTCTTTCAAGAGACCACCAAAGATGGAAAAAGACAATGTGATCTCTTTTATGGCGTATTCTTGTAGTTTTGGCATTCATCTAGGAAGAGGGAGATCCGAAATAATTTCTCTATCTGTCTCCCATCTTGTAGTTTACATGGTATTTTGGGATGAAGTACTCTTGATCTTGTCTCATTGGAGCTGCTGTTTCACAGCACTTAAATCTTTTGGCCAGAGCAATTGAAGTTCTTTAACCCACTTCTGTACAGTTGACCTTGGGCCAGCAACAGGAATCCAGCATGTTCAGAGTTGTTCTCATGCTTGTGAGTTGTCTCTCCATCATCCCCTCCTTTCACCTGGCCTTTCTAGATAATTCTAGATCAATGTCTTTAGTGTCTCACTGGCAGTTCAACATCAGCACAGTTGATAAGTGTGTTTCGAGTCTGAATGAAAACTCAGAAGGTGGACTCCACCCATTTGCATGTAGGGTAGGGGCTGGGCTGGCAGTCTGCACCATTTGTCACAGTTATCACTGGTAACTTCTTATGGCTCTCTGTGTTTGCAGTGTGGAGTGCATACTGGACTGCGCAACTTTCCTGTTGGACTCTCCTGACCTCTTAGTGTTCCCTCCACTAGCAATAGTTAGCCTGGTTTCTTTGGGTTGAGCACAAATATGCTGTCTTTGGTTGTGGCAAAAGGTTTGTTAGCCTGGGGCTTCTTAAGTAGTACAGAAGCATGCAATGAAGATAGAGCTGGAACTTTCTATCTTTACGACTTCCACTAAGTGTGAACCACAACCAGAAAGGCAGCCTAGGGGAATGGCTCAATGGCTTGCTCTCCTGCCTGAAATAAGAAAGAACCTTTGAATGTTGAGGAGTGGGGATTTGGCCTTTGGTAGTTTTGGTTGACTCCAAGTTAAAAAAAAAAAAAAAAAAGAAAAAAAAAGTGAAGTTTCTTCTTCTCCCAGGTCTTTTAGTTCTGTCAGCTTCAGTAATGTTCCCCATTATATCAGTGTCTCTTTAAGTCCTATCACAGAAGTGTAAATCTGAGGATGTTTAAGTAGTCCAAAAGTAGGAGAAAATAACATCTTCATTTATACACTGTTTCTAAGGTCCCAGTCAAGTTCATGTCTTGTATCTTGAACAAGTAAAACCCAAGTTTACCACTATGATTTTTCCATAAATTTTTCACAGTTGTGTGGAGCCAACCACTGCAATGTGAAGACTCTGAAGTAGGAATGTTAAGGGTAGAGAATTCACTTCAAACTTGCACATTCTTCATCCTGCAAGTAAAATTTTAAAATCTGGTATTACTTTTAGTATGCTAAGATATATTAGCAGATACAAAGAACATAACATCATAACTTTTTTTAATTTTTAATCTTGAAGAACCATCAGGATTTATTGTATATTTAGCAGTAATTATCCCAGTCAATATCCTTGAGCTAACAGAAATGTCTTGGAGGGGGTGGATATAGGGCAGAATGCATTCCTCTATGGAAAGTTATTACTTAAAATACAATCTAGTCTAGTGATTACAGTGACAGGACTTTGTAGCAGTCATAGACAGTCAATCTCTTTCCTTTCAGAAAGCCATTCAATAAATTACAGCGTGCAGGAGGCTGTTACTTATTTTCTTACAACGGAAAATACAGATCAGTAGTGGTGATTTTGTCCAAGATTCAGAGAGAAGAAATATATATACATATATTTTGAAGCAGAAGCTTTAATTCTTGCTGATGCACTGAAAACTCTTTTTGAAATATGTTCTCAATGACCCATTAAATCATCACTGTTTATCCTGTGTAGTTTAGCTTACTATTGAACTAAAGATGAATAAGCTAATAAGTTTATACACATATATTAACTGGAGGGTATAAGGATTAAAGAAAAGGTACATGCATACTAATGACTTGCTTATTGCTTGATGGACAGTCCTGTTACATTAAGGGGGGGTGGGAAGTAGTCAGCAGTTTCCTTTTCTTCTAGTTTTCCCTGAGAAATATAAATTATCCCAATCAAAATGCTCAAACATTGCAAAAAACCCCAGTCTACATAATCAAACCAAATGCAAAGTTTTACACTCCAGAGAATAAAGATAGCTTAAAGACAATACTTTTAATAAAGTTTCTCAGGCTGGGGAAGGGAGAGTATCGAACATGGAAATGAAAAAATAGACAACCTGTCCTGTACTATGCAAGAGAGGCTTCCACATTACAGTGAAAATGTTTAAACAATCTTTCATTTAAAACAAACCTTCCCCCAACGGATTCTGCAATTCAATATAGATATAGCAAATTTAATGTACCTGAAAGCCCAGACTGAGTGGATTTTGGAAACTGGCTTTATGACTTAAGCTGTTTCTTGTATTTTGACCCATTTTCTCATAAAGTAGTGTCAAAGGTACCAGTAAAACAATCTCATGAGCAGGGCATCTTTATAAAGCAGCATCCTCCAGAGTAGGACACTAACGGCTGGTTTGTATTCATCACTGTAACTTATGGGCACTAGTTGAGAGGTATGTCCACAGAATCGAGTTTTATTAAGCTAAAGGTTTTTGCACTGGTTTTAAAACTTTTTCTTTGTTAGCTGGAAAATCATTGTTTGGAAGTGTGTGAGTCTGTGCAGAGCTGTAGAAATTGCTTCCTTTAAATGAGACTCTAAATTGCTAGCTGTTCGATCAAAATGAAATACAGGTGGTCAAAAGATCTCCTGGTCTATAATGGTGTTTCCCAAATGTTGGAAAGTTAAATTAAACTTTCAGAAAAATGTATGCTTTCCATAGTACAAAGTCTGTGCTGTTAGAAGCTTTGTCTTGAAACTTGTTTAAAAAAGAATGATTACTACAGAGTGGAAGACTGTTTGGATGGTTATCTTGGGTTGGTTTGAGTGGTCTTGGACATAGGTGAAAGTTGAATGGAAACAAGCCGTTCTAAATTTAAATGTCAGGCTGTATAAGAATTTGAGTTAAACCACTGCCACCTGGGTAAGTAGTACTTAGAAATTTCTATGTCTTCTACTGTTCAGTTCCCATTCTTCCTGCATGTACAGCCTTTCTAGACATTTTCCTACTGTGATCCCTGTCATTCCTTTTTTTTTTTAAGTGCAGCTGACACTTGTATTTGTGTGTAGGATATGATGAGATTACATGATAGGCAGCAAAATCTTCAGACCTGTGTACTAAACTGCAGATCTCTACTCGTATCATTACTGCTCTATTCCTCATATAGACGGCATCGCACTTGCCGCAATCAGGTAGGCAAACTCCTGGTACTAGAAGGACATATAGTTACATAGAGACCCATAAATTAAATGCTTATTCCTTCTGACAGCATTTGGAGAATTATCCTCGTCTCATACATAAGTGTCTCATACAGCTTGCTCTTCTCCCAGGCAAATCTTGCCTTAGCAGAGGTGTTAAGTGATGTCGTTATGCAAACCAGATAAATTTGCTGCCCATTTCCACAGCCGTGTGTGGGTGCATCGGGGAGTGCATATATTTCCTGCTACACACCATTTATGCTGTGGTATATGTAAAAGGAAGCTCTTTATTTACTGTCCATTATGGGACCCCGTCAGATATAAGTGGTCCATTGGGCTTAGCTTGAGACAATTTCTACCCCAGAGTTTGTAGAATATAAAGGTACAAAACAGAGCTGCTCTACTCAGCAGATTGTGGGTCTTACATGTGCAGAAAACACTCATGACTTTAATTGTTTAATTAAGTTTTACAGAAAGAGCCCTTCACAAGAGTGAGAAACATTTCTAACACCCAGATTCTCACTGCTGCTAGCACCATTTTTGTTTATCTATTAGTGATGGTTTCCAAATGTTGATGCCTGTATTCACTGAGTTATCCCTGTTTACCCACTCTCCCACCTTTCTCATCTTTCACATATCAAATATTTCACTTTGTAGTGGAAAGGTCATGAAACAATTGCAATACAGAAGTAAGATCGTTGCCATGAATTTTGTTTTATGTCTTTATTTTGTGAATGGCATATAAGGTTCCTGTGTAGAGGCTTACTGCTTTTTCTGTGGCTCCCTCCTTGTTGTTCTTTCTGCTCTGATTTATTCCTGCTACTAGCAGCCACATGTCTTCCCATTTTCTCAGATTTATAGCTGTCTGTCCACTCCACTTGGAGCAAACTGCTGTGAGAAGAAAGGAGGTACAATATGCCTTTGTACACTGAGGAGTTCTAGCGTACTGTTTAGACAGACACGATAACTATGTCCTGAGGAATGCCCCTTGGCTTCTGTGTCACCCTAGTTTCAACCATTTGCAGTTGACTCTAACTTCACAACTTCCAAGGGGAGTTGTGACTGACTCTTATACTTAAACTGAGATGTTTTGGAAGAGAAATTGCAAATCATGCTCCAAAAATGTGACTACAGTTAGACAAAGGAAGAAATACAAGGCCATTTTGAAATCTGGGATCCTTGCACATGGACAAAGAGAAGGAATCTCAATGTTTAATTCAGTCTAACTTTTGTAGATGAAAATCTTAACATGAACTGGAAGTGTGCGCTTGCAGCCCAGAAAGCCAACCATGTCCTGGGCTGCATTAAAAGAAGCATGACCAGAAGGTTGAGGGAGGTGATTCTCCCCCTCTACTCTGCTCTTGTGAGACCCCACCTGGAGGACTGCGTCCAGATCTGGAGTCCTCAGCCCAGGAAGGACATGGATCTCTTAGAGTGGGTCCAGAGGAGGGCCATGAATATGATCAGAGGGATGGAATGCCTCCCCTGTCAGGACAGGCTGAGGAAGTTGGGGTTGTTCAGCCTGGAGAAGAGAAGACTCCGGGGAGACCTTATTTCAGCAGTTCAGTACTTAAAGGGAGCTTATAAGAAAGATGGGGACAGACTTTTAAGTAGGGCCTGTTGTGATAGGACAAGGGGTTATGATTCAGGCTAGATATAAAGAACAATATTTTTACAAGGGTGGTGAAACACTGTAACAGGTTGCCCAGAGAGGTGGTAGATCCCTCATCCCTAGAAACATTCAAGGGCGGGTTGGGACTCCGAGCAACCTGATATGGTTGAAGATGTCCCTACCCATAGCAGGGGGGTTGACTAGATGACTTTAAAGTTCCCTTCCAACACAAGCCATTCTATGATTCTAATTAAATTAGCAAGGTTTGTTGTTTGCCCGTCTGAATTACTCCCATCCAGTCTCTTGGAATAAAAAAATGCTGTTTTTCATCTAGTTGCCCTCTTTAAAAAGTTTGTGTTGATCAGTTGCTGAACAGTACCATTACCATGTGATATAGATCAAACCATTCTTCTAAGAATTAATTGCAACTCTGTATTACTTGAAGTTTTGCTTTCATGAACAAATCACATGTATTCTGCCAGTTTTGTAATTTGTTAACTTAAGACCTTTTTCTGAACAATATGCCAGTTTTTAAAAATAGTCTGTCCGTGGACAACTCACAACAGAAGGATGATCTGAATTTAATGCATGTATTACTTGCTAGAAGTACTCAGGACTGCTGTCTCACTTCTTTGAATGTTATAATTTTATTCAACTGCTGTCATCTTCACTGCTTTGATTACAGTCATGAAATAAAGATTTTCAAAGATGTTTAATTTAGTCACACAGATTACATTAACTGTAATCCTTTGAATATCTCAAAACTCCCTGGTGTTACAGATGGAAGCAAAACTGGCAATCTATAGTAAGGGAATCTCATTTGATTCCAATTGTACTAGATAGCTTAGTATATGGCATTGTCAGAAATTTTCTTTATGAAGAAAACACATTGAAAAGCAATTACAACTCTATACTAACACTGGTCAAACTCTACTGAAAAAGAACACTGCTTTCTGCTGTATTTTAAATGGTATTTTTGGATTATTTGGTGATTTTGGAGCAGTTTGAAAACTGGGGGCTAAGAAAGATTAGGGTACTCTGAAACCAAAATAAATGTTGACGTAGGAGCTATACTGCTATATTTATATCAGTAGTAGTGGCAGATATTTTCTTACTAAGAATTACAAGGCTCTGATGAGACTATATTGAAGGCTAAATTAAATCCTGACATGATTTTATCATCAATAGATGATAATTTCCCTATCATCAATGACCTTGTGTCAGGATCTAACTTAACTGATATCTTAAAAATAGAGATGCCTCTTCTGTAATGTCTAGTCAGCCTGCTGCAATCTTTTTTCCTGTGTAGATATTTCATTTTTCATGTATGTGCAAATAGCTTCCTCTGGTGTATCTATATCAAGTGAAACACAAATTGTATTGGCACCACTGGGCTTAATTAATCTTCTTTTTTCTTTTTTAAAGAAGATGAAGAACAGTAATATAGGAAATAAATATTGTGGGAGCAGATTTATTTCCCAAGTGAGAGAAAATAGACTAGCTGTCTCTAAGGGACAAGTTAGTTTGGTCTGTGGTCTGTAAAACCTACGAGCAAGGTAATGGTCATGGCCAAGACAACAACAAGGGAGAGGAGGAATAATAGAAAAAACAGGCTGAGTGTATTTATACCTACCTATACTTCTAGCTAGTCAGTGCCTCTTTTTATACATCTTCAGGTTAACACAGGATGCAGAAGTGACAATTATGTTAAGCCAGTAGAAAAAAGCAGAAAGGGGTGAAATCTTAAAAAAAAATCCATGAAGTTTGGATTAAGAGAAACCTTAAATCTGCTTTAGAATGGCATACTGTCTCAGGCAGCCTGTAGAAATAGTAAGAGGAAAAACAATAGATAAATTTGCAGCATGTTCACTTCAGGGCTTGAAGGAGAATCTAGAACTTTGGGTAACTGAGTATGAATCTCTTTAGGAAAAGGGCCATACGGATATCTTAATAAGAATACTCCAGAAATTCTAAGTATTATGATCAAAATTAACTTCTGCCATTGATGGTGAAGGGAGAAAAAGAATTTTAAGTGTATGTAAGGGGAAAATCCAAATGAAAAAAAAATATACTAGTAAAGTGTGGAACATGACCTGTAATCTCCAGTAATCAGCCACAATGCTTTCCTTTTTGACGGTCCTTCCTCTTGCTCCTGTTGTGTCTTTGGGCTGCAGATTCTTTAGAAAGAGGAATCTTGCGTTAACACCTATCAGCACAGTCCGTACTCTATCTATCACAGTATGTAAAAAAAAAAAAAAAAAAGGTGAAAGAACTAATCTACCCTCCGGAAACGTCAGACAGTGCTGCTGCCACCACTGTTTGCCCGTCTGTGCTTGTGTTGAGCTGCGTGCACGTATCCTTTTGTAAGGAGGTGGGAGTTGTGGGGGAAGGTGTGTTACTGACTGTGTGAATGTTGTGAATGGAACTTGTAATTTGTAATGTCAACTGATTTAATATTTGTAGATTTGACTCAGCAGCAGATGAGAAGAGCGATGTACAAGACAAATAGTGGTGTCTGCTTTCTTGTAGCTTCAACGCTGCTGTCAAGTCCTGTGGGTTCAAGCGTACAGGATTGTCTGACCTCAGATGCTGGTCTTCTTAACCTTGTCACTAAAAAAAGAATTGGAACAAACTCTCAAGCATTTTTTGAAGTGGTTAAAAAGGTGTTTTGTGTTTTCATAGCTTTGGTAATATAAGTTACCCTCAAGACACATTAATTATTCTGTTGGAACTAAAAGCAAATGGGGTCAAAGATGCCCTTTGCCTGCTTCCTTCGAACATTTCTGTAGCTCTGCTGGAGGTTTCTATCCACACACTTCTGCTGACAGAACTACATGTTGCATTGCTTATTCAAATGAATATGTGAAATGATCTGGGAAGAAAGCAACAACTATTTATTTAGGGTTTGTGTTTTTTTTTCAAACAGTTTTTGTTTTCCTTAACCTAGATCATTTCACAGTTCTGGCTTAGGGAAGGGTTAAACAGTTGTGTCAATGTAACTGGCAGCAGAGAAGTGTGGGAACAAATAGCTGACAGTGAATGAGAAGTGATAATGATTTAAACCAGACCTGCTGCTGAGAAGTCTCTAATGTAAGTCCTTGATGTAACCAAACTGCTATATTCCAAAGAAGGGAGAATAAAAATTCTTGGAGTTTATGTCAGTGTTCAATAAGACAAGAATTTTATATTTATACAAGTTCAGTAGCAAACTACCATTGAGTTCAGTTAGCCTGAAATCCCCTGAAGTCAACAGTATGGAGTAGTCAATAGATACTTTCTGCCTCAGTATCAGATACTACATTATCCCTAATGTGGTGTAAATGTGAGCTGTGTTAAAAGAAACTCCCTCCCTTCTTCCACTTCTGCTTTTGGCTGCATGTGTCCAGTATTTCCCTTGAGTCTGATCCAATGACAGAAATATAGCCCACCACTAAGAGAATAAACCCCAAACAATCAGAAATTAGTTTTCCATTAGATTGGTTTGCTAATGTGACTCATCCTGCAGCTGTGGATTAGTTACATCTGACGCAAGGGAGTGAAACAGCAGCTGAGGCTGGGGAGGAGACCACCCCAGTTCTCAACAGCTCACAGTTTCTCAAAACATGCTGTCATGTTCTGGAAGAAGCAATCTCAGCCTCCAGCCCACTTCCCTCCCCTCCTGTCAGCATGAGCATCTGTGTGGTGAAGACGTGGAGCTGAGGAACTGACCTGTGGTATTACTAGCCCTGATCAAGTTTACCAACTAGTGATCAAACTCATATATTACCTACCATAAGAGAAGGGACAGGACAGAGCAGGGTTTAGTGGCCGGGACTAAAGTGAGACTGCTTTTCACAACAGGGACGCTTGCTTAAAGAGTATGCAAAGCTCTGGATTGAGGATATAGATCTAAGACATCTTAATATAATCTAAAGCTTGTCTTCTGCACTCACACTACATCTTTACATGTGGACCAGTATTCTTGTGATGGTAACCAAGTGCAGAGAAGTCATCTGGTCAAAAGTTAAATCAATTTAAAAAAATGACTGGTTTTTGACCATATGGCTTCTCAAATCACCTCATTGCTTTATCAGGTAAATAACAATGGAAACAGAAGAACCTCTGTGGTAGCCCTGATTTTAGATCTATTCAGGCATCTAGTGAATCTCACCCTTAAATATATCTACTACGGGTTGATGCAAATAAGAAACAATGCCACTCTGGTACTTCCCTGATGTCCCAGGTGCGAACAGCCGTATGATGTTAGTAGTTTAATTGTGGAAAGAAAGAAAGAAGTGGCTAGTTCTTTCCCTTTTAGTGTTTCTCTTTTTTAGACACTTAGAATTTTAGCCCTGTATTGCTAATCGGTGATAATAAAACTGGAACAATACTAATCATCCTTCTGCTATTTCCAAGTCTAGCACAGTGGAAGAAATCAGTGATCAGAATCTACATCAGTGGAAAAAATATTTTTTCTTCCTGGTATGATCTCTTTATGCAGCCAAATATAGGATATAGAAATGGGTTTCCCAATAAAGAAGATGATCAAAAGGATGATTCTACAATAATTGCAGCTGTGAAAAGCTATTGGTCTATTACAAAAAAGAGGCTTTGTTTTTCTTAATTGTTTGAATTATTTCTGGGTAAATTTGTGTAACTCATTCTGGAGGGAAGATTAACTCATAAATTGACTGTGAAAATATTCAGCTTGAGCTTTCAGCATACCATGCAGTTATAAATTCTCTTGCCTTTTTAATCTGCCAGAAAGTTTCAGACCCTCTGAGAGAAAATAGGAAAAAAATAAATCCCTTTTACTCCCACCAATTAAAGACTTTTTGTATGAGGATTATGGACCTGAAGATCATTGTCTTTCTGTAGCATGAAGATACAAGGTTTTTTCAGGGAAAAGCCTCCAAAGAATGAGTCCCAGGAGTATTGTGCATCAGGAGTTCAGACCCTGGGCCTGGTGGCCACAGCATGGAGGATGGGTCACGCTCTGCTTCAGAAATTCTTGGTGGCTGGAAGGATGGTAACTTCTTGTCTTTGGTGGCATGTGTGACTGTGGCTGGTAGATGCTGCTAACAGTCCCCGAGAACTGAGGAAGGCTTCCCCTTACCCAGCAGATCACCGCTTTGCGGTCCATGGGCTGCTACATTTTATTAACTTTTCCTTTTCTCTCTTAATGCTTCTCTTGAGATTTTCCTGTTTTATTTGTAAAGAAGGGTGAAACACGTGACAGAGTTTGGTGAAGATGGATCATAGGCATGCTGTAGTTTGAAGACTGAGCCAGCATTGCAGACTTGATTCAGATTGAAAGGCAAATCAGGAAAGAGCACAGTATTTAAGAAAATTTCATTTATCCCTGCCACTCCAAGGCAAGTCTAGTTTAATGATGCTAGGGGACCCTGACATGGATCATTTTTTCCCAGTGCATGTACCTTGACACTTCCCGCGCTGGTCCAGCTGCACATTGACTGATAGACCTGGACAATTCTTTCGAACCTGGGGTTAGAGAGTTTGAGTGCTTTTTCAGAGATAAACATAAAAATTTAAAAGCTGTATTTAAAATGTGCTACTTGAAATGCTTTATTTGATCCAAAATGACATACTTTGTTTTGTGGTTATAAGATCACATATTAACCTTTATTTTAAATTTCTTTCCTCTTTAAAAAAAACAAGACACTTTGAAGCAAAATGTGCAAGAAAATGTTTTTATTTGAAATTTGCACTTAAAAAATCGTGATGGTAAAACCAGTATAACCGTATTTAATTTTTCCCCAACTGAAACTGTTATCTAAATTACGTCCAGATTAGTGATTAATTTAAGATGTCTGAAGCTCCATTTTTTTTTCAGCAAAACTCAATTTTTTCTTCAATACTCTGTGCTGCTCTTTAGATAATTCATGAGGCACAGAAATGTAACTGTAGAAAAGCAGACTGGTCTCTGCCCTGTTTCATCCTTGTTCCAGGAAAAAATGTTTGTGTAGGCATTTGTGGAAATGTAGCTGGGAAACTTTTCTCACAGTTTCTTTCCCAAGTGATCTTTCCACAGGTTTCTCTTTATGGAATGGTGAAAATAGGTTTTTTATGTACAATCTTTAAAATAACAAAACAAAAAAATGTGATACATGATTCAATGAATTGATTCACAATCAGTATAATGTGCATCTATAAATGATTTATGGCTTTTTGGTGCTGTTCTTGTTACAATAATGGATTCCATGACAATTTTACTGTGGGGTCTTGGACCTTTGCTCAGCCACCTTTGGTATCACATTCCCAACTCTAGCATGTAAATAGATCTACTGAAGTTAATGGTAACGAGTTTTTCAGGGTTTTTAATCTTTGACCTACCTCTGCTCCTTTACTAATTTCAACTGAAGCTAAGTGGAATTATGCTAAGTGTTTCTGGAAACCCTTCCTTTCAGAAGAATCAAATATATAGCTTGAGACAGTAATGTTTTCATAAAATTGCATTTATTACTCACAAAAAAAATTCGTCATCTCCAAATTCTACTGAATATGTGTTTTTTTGACTCCCCTGAATAGAAGGATGAGTAATAACTTCAGGGTTTCACTCTGTGTATTTTTTTTCTTTGATCTTTTCTATCTATTACTTTCTGATGATATTAATCCTTTTTTCTTCTGGAGTCTTTTGGTAAATGAATATGTGTGCAGCTTTTAAAAAATGCTTCAGTGGAGCTAATAGAAAGAAAATTACACAAAACCATTCTCTCTCTCAAACAACAATCCTCTTGAAACAGCTAATTATTTTAATGTTTGTGGGCATCCCCTACATGAAGACTTTCCTGAACTCCTGCGGTTCTAGACTGTTTGGTTTCTGACCTCCCAAGTCAAAAAATCCAGTGGAAATGCAATGTCAAAATACTTCTCCTTGATCTCTCTGAAAAGGCCCTTTCTTGTCATAGTTTCAAGTTCCTCAGTTCCAAATCTATTAATTGCACAACAGATAATTAGGTCCATAGAAAAGCTGCAAAAAATCCCAGACTTTGAAATCACCTCAAAAAAGCAACAGAAGGTAGATCTCTTTGTAAATTAGCTAATAGTAGTAAAGGATTAATTATATCATATTCAAGCATATTTTTCATTGTTACCTGTAAAGAAAAAAAAATTAATTCTAAATCATGTCTCATGGGCACTTCTATAGTGCCAGGAAGAATTCTTTTATATTAGTTTTTTGTTTGTTTTGCTTCTCAAGTTGTAAGGACAGATTTTAAAGATTCCCAGAATGACTGAAAATACCACTGAAAAGAGCCTGGCTCTGTCTTATGTGCACTCTCCCTTCAGGGATTTGTACACATTGATGAGATCCCCCCGAGCCCTCTCCCCTCCAGGCTGAACAGCCCCAGCTCTCTCAGTCTTTCCTTGTAGGTAAGGTGCTCCAGTCCCTTAATCATCCTCATGGCCCTTTGTTGGACTCTCTCTAGCATGTCCATGTCACTCTTGTACAGGGGAGCCCAGAACTGGACCCAGCACTCTGACTGTGGCCTCACCGGTGCTGAGCAGAGGGGCAGGATCACCCCTCTCCACTCGCTGGCAAATGCTTTGTCTAATGCAGCCCAGGATATCACTCGCCTTCTTTGCTGCAAGGGCACATTGCTGGCTGATGTGCAACGTGGCGTCCACCAGGACCCCCAGGTCCCTTTCTGCCAAGCTGCTTTCCAGATGGGTGGCCCCCAGTATATATTGGGGCATGGGGTTGTTTGTCCCCAGGAGCAGGACTTTGCACTTCTCCTTGTTGACCTTCACGAGGTTCTTGTCAGCCCATTTTTCCGGATGTCGAGGTGATCCTGCTTTGCTCCTGTGAAAAGGTATTTCCTCACCTACTGTAATATAAATTATGAGATTATTTTTGTTTGCTTTAAGCCTGTCTCCAAATCAGAGCACACTTCTGCAGTCAGGATCAGGCATTTAGTCTGTAACCAAGTGTTTCTTTTTCACATGTCAGTTGTGGATATTTAAAGTAAAGTAAAAAGTAAGCCTTGGGTTGATTTCCTGTGAATTCTAGGAGATTTTGTGTATTTATTGAAACTATGTATATATAACAGTTTGCTAAAGTAAATTGGCATAGTTTTCTTATGTCTAATGTCTTTCTGTCAAATACATTCAATCTCATTAAATGTAACACTTCATAAGAACAAGCAATAATGATTTTAAAGAATCTTTTTCTGGGTAAATATTGTGCTAATACCTGAATGAATATATTCTGGATGATGATAAAGTCATGTGTGTTGCAACAAAGATAAAACCTTATTTCTGTTTTAAAGTGGGATCTGTTTATCAATGTTATGTGAAAACTATTATGAGCCTCATTTATTTTACTTCCTCAGGACTCAGCTAAATTATGTTACTTTTCTTGACATCCTATTTTTACAACAGTCATTTTGGGAATAGGTGCAGATATTCACAGAACTAATAAGGTAATTAATATTTTCTGAGGGCTTTGGGAAGATTGCAGATTTCAAAACCTTTTATGGAGCTGTTTTTGAAAATGTTCTTTCAATATTTTACTCTGAAGTGAAGTTGTAGTCTTCTAAATTCACCTTTTAAATTGTGATAAAAAAGTACAAAGTGGGCTCTTTAACCTTTGCTTCAAAGATATATTACATGCTTGCTTATGGTTGAACATAAATAATGTTATTATGAATTTTTAGTAGTTACAACTGTTGGTGATGCTGAAGTGGAAGTTTTTTTAACACTGGAATCTTTAACATGGCTAGAAAAAAGCCTATGCAATCTTTAACCTTGCCAGTGGCCCAATAAATTCAGGAAATTTCTGAATAATGTAGGGAAAAATTAAGTAATGAACATCTTTTCAGTGGCTACTGTCTCCTTCATTCTTCTCTGTTATTCACAATTAATCTGTGCTAGTTTTTCCCATGAACACTGTTCCCAGCCATTGTCAGGTGCTTCACTCCTTGTGAAAATCCTGTCTCTCACATCCCCACATGCAGAATGACTGTTCAGTACATCAACACTGATAGATTATTTTTCTTTCCATTTCCTTTTCTTTTTCTTTTTCTGAAATGGACGTGATTTTCTAAAGGATTTTTGGCTAAACTTTTCTGACTATGTGATTATGTTTCTGAGCTTTTACACCTATGAATGTGTGTGTATGGTCTCTGATTCATTAATACCTATTTTTTTTAAATGTTGGAAAACTTTTCATTTTTTTTCTTAAACACCCCTCCCCCCAAGCCCCAAAAACCCAAAACCTGTGGAAAAAACTGGGGGAGGTAGCCTAGCCTCTTTATGATCAGGGGAAAAAAAAGATATTTTACACATTTTTGAACTGTTATTCTGGATGAGCTTAATAACTTGAGACACCAGAACGTTCCGAAGAGCGCCATCCAAAAATCACAGTTGTTCCCACAGCCCAGGCAGCAGTCAGCTGTTCCCACAGTGTGTATGAACAAGACCTTTCCATGTCAGCAAAGTCTTTAGATCAAATTTCACTTCTCCAGAAGTTATCCGACACCATCTCTGCAAAAAATCTTACATAACAGAGTGAATTTGCACTCATAAGGCTGTAATTTACGTCCTCAAGAAAAGTACATAAAACCTCAATACACAGAGACAAAAGTAGTGTGAAAAGACAGAAGACTTTGAAAGGGGCACATCTTCCTGTGGCTGTCTGCTTTCAAAATAACGCTCAAGGTGAACTGACCATGCAAAGATTTGTAGTGTATAGATGAGGATCGAGAACACCAGTGCCATTCTCTTGAATGTGTGCTGGCACCAAAAGAACTGAAGGATGACTGGTGGGAGGATTAAGGTGTTTGGGTTATCTGAGAAAAAAGTTCTGGAAATAGCTCCCTCCCCCTTTACATAGAACTTGCAGATCACAACTTATATCCTGCAGAACTTCGAAAAAGCTGTTCCTTACCCAAATTGGACTCCCTAACAAATGCATGATATGTGACTCAAGAGACTATGACATGCTAATTTCTGAAAGGAGATCAAAGGTAGTCATTTGTCTACTTTCGTAATCTACTCGGACTGCTTCGATCTCTTTCATGCAAAGTCTGTTTCTGACCTCTATTAATAGGATGTTTCTTAGTCAAAGTTATTTTTCTACAACACAAGTTCGGTTTGGCATGATAATTCAGCCTTTAAAACATTTTTCTATTTGCTGAAGTAAAAGCTTATATTTTACATTCATAAGAATAATAAATATTAACACCACAAATCATGCAAATCTAGATGATGCCACTGTTTGAAGTTATATTAGAGGCTAGATACTGTCACAATGAGTAACGTTGCTGGAGCTGTGGCTTCATGATGATGGATGGCCTTGCCTATCAAATTGTTGCCATATAGACTGGTTTTAAAAACTGGTTTTAACAGAAGACGGAACCAAAATGTCGCAGCAGTATATTATATATCTGTCCTTTCTATGTAGTTCAGGTTTTCTTTGCTAGAGTAACCCTGTGCAACAGAGAGAGTTGAATATGTGGTGGCAAGGAAGAAACATGCTTATGAAGTTTAGGAATTTAAGATATTCTTCCCCTCTTAATACTAAAATTTTTCCATAGTAGCAACTATTCCTCTTTGCACAGTGGGACAAATGAAAGCAGCAACCGACTCAAGTAGCCAAATCCAGCCACTGGTGATTAGCGTCATCAAAGTAGCTCTCTCTTGATCTTCAAAAGTACTGTGGATCCCTTTATTGTCTCTTCTGAAAACACCTGTCTGTCTAGCAAACATTTGTGCGATGCCCTATGTAAAAAATCCTGTTCCCTTTGCACCAGGAAGCATATATGTTCCAGGGAGTATAATCGAAAGAGCAACAGCTCACAGTAGCAGTAGTGTTATTTACTCACCATCACCACTCCCCCCTTTTTTTTTTCTCTCTCACTTGGGCAGCTACTTGTTAGTGGACCCAACAGTCAGCATGACATTTTGTCACAATACTAATACAAATGCTTATTTGTTTCATTTTTGTTTCTCTGATGCTATGTTTGCTCTGTTAGGCAGGATTCTGATTGTCGCAAATTGGATGCTGGTGGACAGGATACCTTACTACATGAAATTATGGGGAAAGAAGTATTTTGGGATGATCTTTTCAGATCTTTTCAGTGTTTTATCTCACTTTCTTTTGAAGGTTAATATTGAAGGTCTTTCAGTTTTTGGGTTTCTTCATTACTGTACTAGTTACAAGTTTTCATTAACAACACTGCTCTATAAATAATGTCATGCTAGCAAAACATGTGTCAAATCTGTTGTTGGACTTTCTCATAATTTATCTTCAGCCGAGCAACTTGCATGGAGTAGTTGTTAAATTTATTCATTTATCAGAATTTCTGCACAAATGAGGCATGCTGTTGGTTACTTTTTTGCCTAACGTAAGTCAAAGTAAGTCTGTAAAATTAAATGGAACTAAAACCAAGCTGAAAACTTAGTCATTTATCTTCACAGTGTTGTACAAAATATTTATGGCCTCCTGGATGCTTAGCTGATAAGAAAAAAAAAAAAATCTTATATGTATTAAGTAAAAGTTATGACACATTACTATATGAATTCTGGATCATGTCTATATACTCTGCAGAATGCAATATGAATGTTATCTTTGTAAATGAGTTTCCATTCTGATATCACCTGAGTCCTGAGGAAATTTGTGTCACTTTGCAATTTGCCTTCCTTATATCACATTGAACTTTATACAGTTGCTTGTTTTTCCATCTTCTTTTTAAGTATCACTTAGCGGAGGGAACAGAAATGAAACATTCAGATCTGAGTATTCAACAGGCTTTGGGTCTAGATAAGTTAGGCTTGAAACAAACCTAAAATTTTATGTATTCCATAGTATGTGCAATGGAATACCTTTGTTTTAAATGCCTCTGTTCCACGCCGGCTGCTCAAGAAAAATAATTTTGGACTCTAAGTACTCTTTTGAAAATATGAAGCAGTGAAAATCAAAATTTACTAAAGCAGTAATGGCTTATTGAATTTGCAAAAACCCCCTTGAAACAGTAAGTGCGTGAGTGCTGTCCATTTCTGTATTGCGCTGTTGTTCAATGGCAAGAGAAATGTTGGTCCTGTTTACAGTTTGTATTCTAAATGTTTGAGCAGAAGAATCCAACCAGCATGCTTATCTCTCAGTTGCAAGCTGCTTTCCTTGCTTTCTCAGGTGCCAGAAATACCAGCTGCCCAATATCCTACTGTGAAAATCTTCAGCTTCCCCTGGCAGCTTTAATGAAACAGCAAACATTATCATCATAAAAACCTTATAGCAGATCTTAAGTTGAAGATGCGAGACACAACCTAAAACCAACTGAATGAAAGCTGAGGTGTTGGCTGCTGTTTTGATTATTCATGCTCAAACTTATTCAAGGAGGATCCTCTTGGTCTTAACAGATCTGAGATTGCTGTGAAATTTTTCCAGAGTTAGTAGAATTGAAAAGCCTCAGTGACATTGAGGATACTTCACTTCAGCGAGCCACAGGCTTGGCTGTAAGTGGCTCTCTTTAGAAAAAACAACAGAACCCGATGTGGGGATGTTGGCTTCAGGAATGTTAGGAATCAGAGAATTTACCAAATTTCTCAGCTCTAATAATAACTTAGAGAACCCTTGCAAAGACAAGGATACAAAATACGTGTGGATGGGTTGTTTGTTTTGTGTTTGGCTGGTTTCTGTTATTTCTAGATTGCTTGCATAGGGAATTTCTCTCCAGTGACTGGGCTTATTGGGTTTCTATGGACACAGAACTCCAGTTCTGAGCCTCTTATGAGCTATTTGAACTAAACATAAATTACTTTTTATTACTGACCCATCAGAACTGCTTCCATTGTGCAATATCTAATTGCACAAAAGCTCTTTGTGCGACACTGTTTATGTGCTTAAAAAACAGCATTTTATTTTGTTCTCTGCTACTCTCTGTCTCACTTTGATTCTCAAATAACATTTTGAAACTCTTGAACTTTGGACATATGATGGCACTGTTGTGCCTAAACTAACTCTGTTTAGTGATTACATGCACTTTGCCATGTGTGGTTTTGTTGTTCAGAAAAAAACCACAAGAAAACTCCAGAAAGTAGTATTTATAGTTTTTTAAAGAAAACTTTTCTCAATAATTTGTCTATTTTCATCCCATCAATGACTTCCAACCTCATTTACTGACTGGATTTAGGATCTCTTAATTTTTTTTAGTATTGTCAATCATTTCAGGCACTGCTTTTTCCTCTCTGTATTTTCAAAAGTGTGGGACAAAGTATTTTATATATTTTTTTTCTTGTTTTGATTGTTTACTATCAACAGAACTTATTTCTGGCAACTCATGGAAGCTGATTCCAAAGCCAATATTCCTAAATGGGTTTTTAGCAGAACCCTGGGCCTGCAAATTTGTGTGCACAACCCAGTAAGTCTTTTGTAGCCCCTGGGGTCCCATAAAACTTTCAATCTAGCTGCTCAAGAATGATAATAGAGGTATATCCTGCAGGAAGTCAGATAGAAGGCTTCCTGCCTCCTATACAAGAGCCATAAATGGGACACAAAAGGTCAGAGGATTTGGAAAGGTCAAGAGAAGGGAAGCTGTGTCCTTTCATTTTCTAGCTAGCTGAAGCTGGCAAAGTTTGAGTGGACTGTTTTCACTTCAGAATTCCTGTTTGAAAATAAAAGCTAGCTTAAAAGAAAAAGTTCAGGGATTCGTGCTTCTCTGAAAATTTTGCTCTGTTCTTTGAGTCAGTTCATAAGACTTTTGGTTTGCAGTGTCAACAGCAGTAACAGACACAGATGACTCAGTTTGCAGCACCTTGCTCTTTGTTTTCCTACAGGGAAGCAAGAGGCAAGTATAGATAGTGCTCCTTTCCCCTTTAGTTGGCTCATTAATTGCATGCAAAGCTCTTTTATTTTTTTTTTCTTTATACCTGTGGAATACCTGTTACCCTCTAGAAGCTTATCGTAATGTTTTAGACATCTGTAACTTCCCCATGTTCTTTCTGTCCCTCCTCTACCACATGTAAAACTGTCCTATATGTCTGCCTGACAGGTTGTTGCTGGAAATCCCTGATCACTGGGGTTAAATTTATATCTGTAACCACTGGAGTGTCATTTTCTGTCCAACAGGTGTTTTATCTGGTATCTAATTTCTTGGCTGGAACATGACACAAACAATTATAAAACTGTTATGAAATTACAGTACAAAACAGGGATGAGTAACAAATTCCCAGGAAGCTGTTAGAGTTACAGAGCACTACAAAGTGAACAATAGTCAGCAATTTTGTGATTTTTGAAGATGCCAGAGAACAGGAAGCATAAGCAGAAAAATGGCTTATGGGTGAAGTGATCCTTCCACCCTTCTGAGCTGAGATGCCATGTCCATTTTTGAGTGCTGTGGTTAAAGGCAGGGAGATCGGCTGCAGGGTATCCAGACAAAAGTCGCAAAAGGGATCATAGAGGTAGGAAACTTGACTTCTGAGTACAATACAAAGACTTTGTGGTTGTTTAGGGAAGACTTACAGAAAAATATAAACAAATAGATTCTTTAAAAAGAAAAAGCTGTAGATGTTTTGGTTTCTGTTTTTGTGGTGGATAGTAAACTATTTGGAAGTATGGCAGGCACACCCCACTTCTCTTGCGTTTTTTTGATTGTGCCTGTATTCAGCCAGCACCACTGCTTGGCTCTCCAGTCCTGGTTGCTGTAGGTGTGTGATTCTCTCTGAAAATGACCTGAAATGGAGGGAAAATTGCATAACATCATCTTAACAACTGCACCAAAAATTCTCAATAAAGAACGAGGATTGATGGCTTTTAGGAGCTGTTGTGATGGGAGAAAAACTGTCCCCAGTGCACAGGCCATTCAAGCCAGAGCTCATGCTGATCACTTTTATCCTTCATCTGAGTGGCAGGAAGCAAAGGCAACATACCTCAAGTTCAGCTCCATCAAATATAGAAATACTTCCTTTGTGTGAAATGTGTGTGAATCCATTTTCCAGTTTTTTTCCTTTTCAGGTTTCTTTTTTTTTTTTTTTTTTTTGTGTAATATGGCACAGCAGAGATTTGCTTAAATGTTTAATCTCTGAAAAATTTTTATTACAACAATTACTTCTATTTTGGATAAGAAATTCCCAGCCTACAAAAAAACCATCAAAACACCTGTTGTTGAATTACACTATTTTTTTGTTTGAGAATTTTTTTTTGTCTGTGTGTGAGCTGTTTTCTCCTGTTTCAGTGTGGTGTTAGATTTGCATACATGTATTGTGGACACATTGTGGCCTTTATTTTAAGACCATGTCTAAACAGAGTGCACTAGATTTGTTTCTCAAGTATGTGCTGGCAACATTCCTAAATGCGTTTCATTTGATATTTAATCTCTTCCAGCTCCCATGAAGCTGAAAGAAGATTTTTGCTATCTTCATGTTTTTTTTCTTGCTGATATGAGTATCTTTTTTCAATGTGCTTCAAACTTTAAAATTTCTCTATGTGCAAAGTAACTATTTTAGTCTCCTATGTAATGTCCTCTGTGGAGGATATATTCTTATTACTCAGATGATGTAGTTAACCCTTGCTTTTTAACGATGTAGTCATCTAGATTTTAAGAGTTGCTTTCCTCACTTCTCTGATTCTGCTTCAATCAAAAAGCAATTTTATAGCACAAAAATGAAAGAATTATCCCTTCATTAAGAGCTAACACTCAACAAATGACCTTTTTTTCCTAGGCTTCCCAGCCGTGTCAAGTCAAGAGCTCCACTGTAGAATATGTAGTGCTTGTTTTGATTTCACTTGTTTCCTTGTATTGTGTTTGGGCTCTGAGTAAGGCTTCAAAGTCACGTCTGCAGTATTTCTTTCCATTCAGGTTATGCTCTTTGATAATCATTCTTAAATATGTGGAAATGTAACTTCATTTCTCCATGATGTTTTTCTACTTGCATGTTGAAAGAGAACACTAACGAGTTTCCTGTGGCTTTGGGAGATTATTTAGTATCACAAAGCTTATCACTGGGTACAAATTGCCCAAATATTTTGACACAGTAGCCTCTATCTCTTTTTCTCAACAATCCTGTGTTTCACAAAAGTGTACAGCAGTGAAATTTATGATGCTTTGACCAGACAATTTGAACAAAAAGCCTTTTCTAATTCTTCCTAAACATGCTAGGTTACCACACCAGTATGGAACCGCTCAGTTCATTAAAACAAATCTTAAGAAAAATATACCTGTAAGTATCAAATTATTAAATCTCTTTCTAGCTAAATATTATTTTTCCATTTGGAACTGTCACATTGCTCTATAACTAACTGAAATGTGTGGTTTTATTTGCAGCCTGGTTTCCCAAAGAAGCAATGGTACAGGAATGATTTCTGTGCCTTTTGGTTCCTCATGATAGCTTTTAAATCTGTTGGCTGATCTCAGTTAAATTTATTACACAGATAGCCAGAAAGATAGTGACATTTTTACATTGCTACTTCTCTTATTTTGTATTCTCTCTGGTTGTCATATCACATGTCAGAAAATGCAAGGATTTTTGGCAAAAATAGGTTTATTCATTTATATGCTATCCTATCTGATCTTTTGCTTGCTTGACAGAGAAATAATGACCACATTCTATAATGACCATAACATTCCAGGTCTGAGATTTTAATCAAATAACTAGTTATTTTAGGGTGTCTGCACTAAAACAGACTTTTGAAAATCACTATGTTGAGAGAGTACCGAATATTAGTCTTATGGTAGCCAGTCCTCAATAACTGTAATCTTTAGAATCAGTAGAAACAATCTAGAAAGCTCAGCCAATATTTGTAGAAATACGTTTCTATAGAAATTTATAGAACTGAACCCTGTAACATTTTCTAAAACGTTTTTATAAGGCAAGTCTTCAATTTTTCCAGCATCAGAGGTGTTACACTGTGGGAGTTCTCTCAGGCTTATTCTTTACCTATCCTGTTTGGTCTGTTAAATTCCTGATCCCATGAGATCAAAAGATGATTGCAGAAGTCTAGGATGGGTTTTGGTTTTTAATTTTAGGGGCCTACTCTGTCGTGAATGTCTTTCGTGAATGTTTTAGGAAATGCAAATAAGAGCAATAGGATTTAACTTTTACTTGGCTGTTACTGCTTGATGATAGGGGATTCTGGGGAACTATTCACAGCAGAATTATATACTTAGGATTCCTTATTAGAGTCTTCCAAGTAAATTTGTAGTCTTTTTTATGTCTGATCACTATCCATAATTTTAGTCTGTATTTCTGAAGCTAGTTCTAAGACATACATTTTTAATGCAACTACTCTCCTTGTGCTAGCTAAATACTTTTTGGTAGATGTTCTAAAAAGACTCAGAGAGATGATTGTTTCTTGATAAAGTTTTTTTTTAATTTTTATACCTATTGTATTTACACATTTTTCCTAAATGCTGTTTTTCTGGTTTTATAACATGTAAAGAATTGAGTAGAAATCTCATACATATTGAATATTTCAGTTTCAAAGGTGTCTTTGAACAAGTTTTGTAATCAGAAAGATAAAAGATGAAAAAACCCAACATGCCACATTAATGTACTGCTCAGTAGTAGTCTTGTTTGTTCTCGTAAGAGAATAAACATACTGCCTATTTTTCAGTTAAGGCTGATTAGCTAAATGATATTGGAAGAATAGCTTAGCTAATGGACAAAATGATAATTTTTGATGGAGTAGCTAAAGCTTGAATAAGAATGAAGGCTACTTGCAGAGGAGAATAGCTGACTAACATCTTGGTATTGTATCTGATGCTTGCACATAATTATCTTGGAAATTAAGTAATGTTACTGCACTAAATGGAATTCATAAACTGCAGAGCAGATCTTGGTGTATGATCTGACAAGTTCATGGTGGTTTGGGGATCTAGTCTTTAAAGGACACAAAACAAAGTATTGTGAAAACAACAATGAAACAAAATGAAACTAAGTGTTCGGTTAGAGATACAGTCTGGTGATAAATCTGACAGCTCCTAAAAGCTGTGCAAGTATAACTGTTTAATTTTGAGAACTAAAGACTACTGGAATTTTCTATTTAAAAAATTAGTTCAAGCAATAAAAACTTTCCTTCTTATGTAGAGATTTGTATTTTTCTTAAAGTTGTGCTAATCTCAGGGTCCAGAGTTTTGATCCACAACACTGCCCTGTTTAACTCCCCATTACCTAGTCAGTCGTCCTCTTTGGAAGGCATGTCCAAGTCTATAGTTTGAAGGCTGGTTGTTTTGTCTTAGTATGAGACTTTTTTTGTTTTTGTCTTAGTCATGTTCCACAACTCTGTACTTCTTCATGGCTTGGGGAATGTCTTTATTGGCAGTGTACACTCAGGGGTTTTGTTTTTTAATATTGTTCATGTTCTATTTGTCATGTATTTCTCTATGCATGACATTTTTGCATTTTTTTATTATAAAATTGAGTGTTGAACAGTTTTTGTTTGACCTATATTTTCAAATATTACACTAAAATAGCACAGAAGAACACACTTTGTGAAAAAGAAACAGAAACCCCAAACAACGTTTTACTTTTCTTTTCTGAGTAAAACGTGTTGCTACATTACATAGTGTAAACTACTGAAAACAGATTTAAAACTCATTTTCAGTTTATCCCTTTCCTAATAAGCAAAACTAGCAGGTGTCTTCCAGCAAATTAATCCAGCCTCCGTAAACCAGGGTCCTTAGTTCAGCAGTATTCTCTAGTGTCTGCCCACTTTTAAGAGTGTTGACAGTTCACATGTCCGCAGTTACACATTTCGTTATGCTCCTACCTAGATTACGGGCCAAATGAGGTCTTGCTGCAGAGCTTTCTGTATTGTGTTAAAGACAGCTGAAGGGATTGCAGTATAGCCTCAATGCAATGGTTTCTTGAGAAGCAAAAATATAAGTACCTGCTGATTCCCTGCACAATGTTGTCCAACTCAAAGGCTTATGAGTTGAGAGGAAGATTTTTGCTTAGTCTTTTGGTTTGGATGATTCAATAAATACGCATTTTTAAAATAAGCTGATAATAGTTATGTTGTGACTAAAGTAAACTGAACATTTTTATGTTCATTTAGTTTATTTAAGGCAAATTTGTAATTGATTTTCATGCGTCAAAATATTGTATTTAACATTAACGCACTCACAAGTTCTGTCATTAAAAACCCTTGTAACTATTTATGCAAATATCTTAATCAAAAAATAATTTTGTTACTCAAATTTTAGTTCAAGAATCGCATTAACATTTTAACCATAATTTGTTACAGTCATGAATAACAAGTAGTTTTAATCACACAATGAGTTGGAATGCTTAACTACTGTCTTAATTAGTGAACATGTTTTGTTAGTCTCAAAAAAATCAAAGCAAATCTGTTTGATTGCATTATTTTTTCAGTTGTTTGGCTTTCTGCTCCAAGCTAGCTAGCTTTGTTCTTAAACTCAATCAAAGTAATTGCTGCATAAAAAATGTAAACCATAAGGAGTCAATATGCTTTGTTGCACACTTGCAGTCACTTTCAAAATAATTTCTTGCAAAAGCGTAACCATGAAATCCTAGAGAATGGTGTACTAATGACTTCCCAGTAAAAAGTTCTGGGAAGATCATAGAGATAAAGGTTACTTCCAGCAAATATTTATTTATTTAAAGTTAAGGTAAGAGAAAATTTTTCTAGTTTTCCTCTTCCTTTTTTGGTGGGGTTTGTTTTTTTGTTTGTTTGTTTTTAATATGTTCTCTGGCTAGGAAAGAATGCTATACTTTTACAGACTGAAAGAAATTCATTTTAGTGTAGAAAAGAGTCAGAAGGCCTACTTATGCATGTCTTAAGTACCACTTTTGTCTTCCTGTGAATGATTAATGAGACGGTAAGACATAGACTTTCTGCTGGTAGTTCCTAAGGACAGTGTATTCACCATTAGCAGGCTATTCTGTATTGTTACTCATAAACAAAATCAATGGTTGTTGTGGTACTTATCTAATCTTGTCCCTAAGCACTTTTTAAAGGGGATGAGCATGTATTTTCTGTTTGTTTTCTGTGTTAGCCTATTGAAGAATGATAGAAAATAACCTTGAGAGATCATGTAGTTCATTGTGGATGGCAGGATTAAGTATACTTAGATCATACCATAGCATATAAAACCTTTTCCTGAAAACCTGAGACTTCACAGTGCCTCTAGAATACCTACTGGTATGTTTCAGAGATGGAAAAAATGTCCATTCTATCTAACATAAATACTTTTTTGTTACTAATTATGCAAATTCCTTCTCATTCTACTTCCAGATACTTGGAAAACAATTGATTCTCCTCTTAATGACAGGCAGTTAGTTATTAGATTATTATCCATGACCTTCCTTCCTCAGTCTTCTCTTTTCTAGACTAAACAAAGTTCTTCAACTTCCTTGGAGATAATTTTTCTAAAACTCTAATTATTCTCATAACCTCCCCGATGAAATCTTTCCAATTTGCTTTTTTTCTGTTTTAAAATTCCAAAGCTGCATTGTAAACCTCATTTGTTCTCTGTAGTCCTGTTACTTCACTACCAGTTCTCCATTTCATCTTTGTCCGTTTTGTTTGTTCTTCAGTTTCAAGTAAATGGAATTACTTAGTTTCAAATTGTGAATTTTATATTCTAAAAGATTAACATTATTCTATCAGCATCTTTTCAGACTTAAACATTGCTATTCAGAGTGTTTTGTTTCTTTTTGTTTAGTATTCTCCTGACTTTGGTGAAACTACAGTCATAACTGAGTGACTAATATTTTTAAGTAAAAATCTCCACCATGTCTAAGTGTACTTTTTAGTGAAGGAAAAAAAATGACAGAGTCACAGTTCTTCTATCTGCATGAAGTGGAACCTGGTGGAAGTCAAAGCAGATGATAAGCTTGGTATCGCATCTTTGGAGGGTAAAGAGAGCAAATATCTGTTTTGTAATTTTGTTTTTGTTCTTCTAGTGTGTTAATAGTATTTAACTCATCCCATTTTCAGTACTAAGAAGCTTCCTGAGAAATGAAAAATGTAGTCCACAATAATGATACCTCACTTTCATAATTTTATAAGACATTTATTTTTATTTGGTTTTCCAATTATGAAAGCATAATTTTCAATATGTAAAGCATCCAGATTGAAAATTTTGGCTTGAAAAATGTATTTTCAGCTTAGTTCCATATTTAAATGACAACATAAGGCTGTGTTATGGTTTCAGTTTTTTGTTGCTTCAAAAATACTTTTTCCTACTTTTAAAGTTTTATATTTGTACACCTATGTTTTAGAGCACTGCTTTTTTTCACTTTTTTTTTTTTCTGTTCTGAATTTTCTGCTCTTAATATCCATGGTATAAAAAGTTGGACTATCAGAGCACTCTGTTATACAAATTCTGATGTATAACTGTAAAATCTAATCTTATTTCATAACCTAAAGTCTTAGAGTACTGCAATAATTTTCTCATTATCAGATCTCTAAGACTGATGTAGCATCATATTTCCATGAGACATGTCACACAGTTGTCTTATCCAGTAGAGCTTTGTGGTATTTCATTTTCCTAACATGGACCTTTCTGTGTACTTCTCTCCCTGTTTACCATATTAACATATAGTAAACAGAAGTCAAGATCTACTGAATGTGTGTCCCCTTCGTTATTGGCAGGTTTTCCATTATATTCGTATTTCATATTTGGATTCATTTGTTGTACTTAATATGAGATGTTTCATGCTTATATCTGCATGTGAGTTAGTCTATGCAGGCTACATTTATATTCAGTGTAAGAAGAGCGGAGTATTTGACTGAGTTGAAGTAATTTATCTAATCCTAAAGCAATGCCCCAAATAGGTTAGATGGCCAAACCTTAAAACTGCCCATCTTTCAAAATTAAGTCAGGTGAACTCTAACCACTTTTTTTAATATCTCTGGGTTTCACCATCATCTAATATCTTACCTGTTGTACAACTGATGGATGTATGTTCAGGTTTCTCATTACATGGGAAGAAATAACGTGAGACATATTCTGAAAGGAAGGATTGTCCCTGTACCTGTCAAAGAGAAGGAACTCTCCTTTATCCTATTGCCTTAAGAGTAAAAGGAGAAGAGAGGGAAAGTGTGAAAGGGAGATAAACATTGATGCAAATCCCTTTACATTTTGACTCAGTCTTCCTCAGGCAATGAAATATTCAAATTTACATTTGTACTGATTAATCAAATTACTCCATGTAAATCCGTGTTTAACCTCAAAGAATTTGTAGTGCTTTAAAGGAGTGCTGACACAAGCTGATGATAAATACTTTCTGAATGTGTTATCCAAGCAATTTTATATAGACATATCATCAAAACAACTTTCCCCAGCTTGCTTGCAACGTGAGACAAATGCTTTCTAAAGGCAAGATGCATGATAGCAACTATTTCCTATCCATAAGGAAATTAGGTTTATTTGACAAATCTGTGTTGCTATTCGTCTCTTTTTAAAATTAATTTGTTTGGGGGAATATGAGGCATACATTAAGGAACCTGGTTTTCTGGAATCATTGTCAGGATTTGCGTTATCATTCATTAGGCAGGCACTTGATTACAGAGAGTTATAGATAGCTGATTTTTTTACTGAAACTCCACTCGATAGCTAAATTTTGGACTGAAGGTTCAGGTGTCCAGACTGATTTCCTGTGGCAATCTTCCTGTCTGGCCCAATTGCTTCCTTTCATTAGAGTAGTCAGTCATGTTCTTTTATACTGTTTGAAGAACAGGTGTTAACTGAGCTTCTTTTTTTCTCCTCTTCTTTAAAGTTATTCACAGGTATAACATATGGAACATTTATATTTAAATCTGGAGGTCACCCACTGCGTGCACTCTACAGTGATCTCCAGGAGGGAAAAGACCTCTTGGATTTCCCAGATGTTGGGATAGTCCTGTAAACTTCAGGGTTATATTTTGAAATATGTGATATCAGAAGAATGTTTGAGTATGAAATATGTAGCAATTCTTTCATATGTAATATTTTAAAAATGATATTTAAAGGTAATACACCGATTGCAAGCTCTTTGTATCTCTTCATGGAGAAAATAATAGCATATGCACGTCATGGAAAAAATGTATTTGCAGATGTACCTTCGATTTTACCAGTAAAAAAATATCAAAAAGAGATCTCAGAATTGATAAATTAATCAAACATAAAAACAGCGTGATAAGTCGAGTATTTCTGTCATAAATTGGAGAATTCACTGGAATTCCTGTGGAAAGAATTTTTTTTTTCTCAAACTTGGCAATACACATTTAAACCCTTTTTAATGATATTTTACCCTCTTGGAGAAGTTGCTAGGGGGAAGGATGCAAGTCATTAACTTGTCAACAATAGAACATGTAAACATACATAGTAATTTCTAAAAGCAATAGGACTCCAGGAAGTGTACATTAACATCTGCTAAATTAGTCTTACTGGTACATTAAACAAGTGCTGTTTTGCCTGTGGCTACTTACAGCAAAACTGCCCAGCTTTGTCAACTGCAAAATAAAATTGTCTAATTTTTTTTATTTTGCTTCAGAAATTTAAAATATGTATCCTTTGTTAAACCATAACAGACAGCACAAATATGTATTAAAATTCACACATAGTTTTACTTTTACATGTAGGCCTTCAGAGTTAAGGTTTATGATGTTGAACAAAGATGAAGTTTGCCTTGAGTACTTCAGGAATCCTACCTTGTAAACCAGCAAGCTTGCTACTCAAGCTGTACCTAAAACAAAAATTTACAAGCAAATATATGAGATGCTTGGAGGATTAGCTCGCGGTTCCCTCTGTGTAGTCAGGTAGTGGTTCCCTGTGAAAAGGGTATACGTGGAAAACATTGTTCAGTTCTGATTTACTTCTGAGGAGATTTGGACCATCCTTTTGCTCAGAAGAGTGCCCAAACCATCAGACCAAATGCTTTTTGGGAGCTGTGAGGAAAGGAGAGGTACGGCAGTGATGTGAAGAAAACCTCTTGGTTTCTACAGCTGTTGCTGCTCTATTTTTATGTGAATAATGAAACTCTCAGGAACAGAAAATGGCATTCTACCTGCCTAGGAAACATTTTAGCCATAATACTGAAGCGATACTCTTTGTCGCAGGTTCACAATATTTAGTGGATCTTGCTTGCAAAATAGGACTCAAAGGAGGGGTACAAAAGGAGATTTGCTTTCAATGTAATGGCATACGCCTGATAAATGAAAGAAAATCCAAATGTTAGGTCTGAGTCAACAGAGGATGCTTTTGAAACAGTATCCTAATTTCCCTGTCAGTAGAATATGCTTTATTAAGTTTGACCTTTTCACTTTCTGTGAATTTTTTTTTTTGTATTTTACTGAGATAGATATCAAAAAAATGAAAATTACGCTGTATGTCTTGGCGTGGGGGAGCCCTGGATTCTAGTCCTGCTGTACTGACTGCTTGGTTATTTACTCAGGGCAAAACAAAATCATGCAGGGAAACTTGTCTCCTAACAACAGTCTGAATGCCCCATGACATGATGACTAGGGAACTCTTCTGGCATGTTGAAAATGTAGATTCAAATGGTTGAAATGGACAACTGGCATGAACGCAGATAACCAAACCTGCTCCTTGGTGAGCATCTCTCTTCTTAAGAGTGCAGAGGATCAAAATGCTCTGTATCATATCAGATCAGCAGGGAGAGTTCAAAATGTCAAATTCAGAACCAAACAATTTCAGAACTGGAAGACAGAATGGAAAAATATTTAGGTCTTGCTACTCCTTCTATATTCCAGCACAGATTGACCCAAAGTGCATCTTTTTCGTAAGACTCTCAGAACAGTAGTAGACCCACTTTTAGTCAGTCTGAATCAATCATCTATATTGTATAGTATCTTTTCCAGGTATGAGGACAGGTCATGGAGGAAAGCAAAGAAATATAAGAGACAGATTTGGCCTTTTTTTTTTTTTTTTTTTTATGTCATGTTGTTCTCCAGGCTGGCTTTGAACAATTCCAATGAAAATCTGAAACTACTGTCTGTTAGTCCATCCTAAGCCTGGGGGTGTGAGGTGCTGGTCTTCTGCACCCTATCAGTCCTTCTCCTGCCTTTTTTCTACCTACTTGTGTCTGTCCTCTGATCTGATAAACTATTAATAAGCAGGACCCAATCCATTTCACTTTACTGGTGTCCACACTCTGAAATCTCCTCTCTACTTTTGCTAATGGAAGTCTTGATTTATTGAAAGTCACATTGTTTTGGTGGCAATATGCTTATTTTGGAGTTCAGAGATTTCTGTCTGGTAGTTGAATGGGGAAGCAACCCATAGCTGCTGGCTGCTTCTTCCTGGCCTAAAGACCAGATATGTCACATACATTCCTTACAAATGCATGTGACATGTCTTACTTTCCAGACAGAAAACAGTTTAGAAGGGATAGATATTCAATTATAACTAAAAAGGGTGTGACTGGACAAAAATTCTGATGTGCATGGAAAAAATCCTCACTTTTCTCTCCAAACTAGACAGTACATCTTGATCTCTCTTTTGGGAGAGCAAGCGGATTAAACTGAGGTGTATCTTGCCCTCAGTCTTATCTCCCTTTTTAGTCCCTCCCATTACTCTTTCAGTTACCATTCTTGGCCATGGAAGGGGTAGAAGAAGAAAAGACTCTTTGTGGGGAAGTTAGGAGACCAAGAAATAAAGAGGGGAAATATAAGTTATGCCTGTCATTGTTCTGGAAGTGGTGTTGAACTGTAGCATGTGTAAATTTTTAAATTTCCCCCCTCTGACCTACAGTATTTTTCTTTCTTGTCACTTGTAAACACAAGACAGATGTTTGACTATATATGCTAAAACAAGAAAATATATTACTTAATTCAGTTATATTACCTACCCATGGACACTGATTAATCATAGAATCGTAGAATGGTTTGGGTTGGAAAGGACCTTAGAGATCATCTAGTTCCAACCCCCCTGCCATGGGCAGGGACACCCTCCACTAGCCCAGGTTGCCCAAAGCCTCATCCAGCCTGGCCTTGAACACCTCCAGGGATGGGGCATCCACAACTTCCCTGGGCAACCTGTTCCAGTGCCTCACCACCTTCACAGTAAAGAATTTCTTCCAAATATCTAGTCTAAATCTGCCCTTTTCCATTACCCCTCGTCCTGTCACTGCATGCCCTTTTAAAAAGTCCCTCCCCATCTCTCCTGTAGGCCCCCTTCAGGTATTGGAATATGAAATGGTATTTTATAATGAAATACAGCTGCAAAAAAAAAAAAAAGATAAATAACCATAAACCATCCATGCAATTCACACTACTAGGTACTACATTGAAAGTCTTCAGTTGCACGACATTGGTTACCTTTAAGCTAAATTTTGCACAGAAGTGTTAAATCAAGGCTGCCCAGGCAGCCTGAATTTTTGTTTTCTAATGTTTTGATTGCCTTGAATAAGTTGCGCGAACGTGAATATGTTTCATTACACTTACTGGAAAATTTAATCTGTATCTATGCTAAGGTCAGAGTCAAGGCTTGTCACGTGGACATTGATTCCTTAAATTTATAAAGGTGTTCTTCACTGAAGATTGTATAAATATAGAAGTAATTGCAAAATTAATCTTAACTCCGTGTTCTTGTTTAAGAATGGCTATAAAAGCTACATAACTGGCTGTGTAAATATTCTGATTACACATTAATTTTAAATAATGCTTTGGCTATAACTTTATATGACAACTAGAAACCTGATTATTTAATGCTTGTGTATGGAAAGGGACAGCAACAGAAGCAAAACAGTTAAAATTGGTAGTCATTGTAGTCTGTAGTCATTGTCTCCTGCAGTGTGAATTGCATGTATGGTTTAGTTTACAACAGAGGAAATGGGATAAGGAACAGTATTTGGTGCTATTTTTTTAGTCTGTGACAGTTCTGCTAAGGTAGTGATTTGTTCACTGGAGAGAGATAAAAAGATTACAGCAGCAACTGGGATTGGGGACTTATATATTAATGCAGAATCAATACTGCACTATAAAATCAAAATTCATTGGACTGAGAATTGAGCATTTTCTCAAATTTTAGCAGTTCCCTCTTGTAAACAGTTTGCCTATGAAGCATTTTTATTGTATATAATGCTGTTGGTCTACTGACCCATGCCACTGTATAAAATTAGTTTGACATGCTGTGTAGCATCACTGTAATGTTTTCTAGAGCAGCTCAGATCTATCTGATGAAAAACTACCGTTATCCTCCTGCTCAGCAACACAAATGGTTGTGGTGGGTAATATAAGAGCAAGAATAACACCTGATAACAGGATTGGATTCACAAGGGTCAACCCTTGAGCAAATTGCTAACCCTGTTGGGTTTTAAAGCTTCACCAGAACAGATCTTATTGCATATTTGCAGCTACAGCATACAAAGGGCTTGCAGTCAGGCAGTATTGCAGTAAACTGCAAGTGCTTGTTTATTGTTATTTATTCTTAAACTTTTTACAGCTCTACTTCATTATAAAGTATTAGTTTGCCTGAATAAATGCCCACAACAAGCCTGTAATCTAAGCAACATATTTTCTTTCAAGAGATTTAACATCTCTTCTAATCTAGCATGGTAGGTTTTGGCACAGCCAGAATCCTGCATTGTTTAGAATTGAGTATGCTTGCAGATAAAGCATTTTCACAGCTTCATAGTCTTCTCTAATGAGGCTATTAGATTAACTCATTTGCTTAGTGTTGGAGTATTAAGTATTTCTACATCTGTTCATATGTACACATGGAACCTTTTTTTCTGTTATGGAAAGTAGCCATGAGTTCTCCCTTTCTCTTATCCTCTCTTTCTCTCTCCTCACTTTACATATTTTAAGCATGTGAATATTTGGCAGAATGAAGCTAAAAAACATGCCAGTGGAAAAATGTAGTAGTGTTCCACTCCAAAGATACATAAGATAGGTCTATTATTTTGCAGAGAAAAAAAACTTTGAGGCTTCCTTCAGGAAGGGACTGTGAGTACCTCAAAGAGCAGGAAGACTTATCTTTTCCCATTGTTCTGCATGTAGAGACAGGTAACATATAAATAATTATATATAAATAATTATATATATAATTAAAGCCATATATAAAACTATGCCTTTATCCTTGTCCCCCTCTTCTTATATTGTGTATTTTGCTGGATTCTGGACATTAATTCTGCAGAAGGCCCTCGTTGTTTTGCTTCTAAGAGCAGAGGGGGAGTTTGATGATATTGGTACTTTAAATAAGAAGAAAACCAAACAGTTTTAGAAACGGAGGTGGAAAGGATCTCTTGGGTGACTCGTACTACATAACCTGTTTATCAAAGTGTGGATTGAAACATGGTTGTGGTCTAGATCCTAATTAGACTGTTCCTTCTAAACTTACTGTCTAGAGAATGAGCAATAGAATCAATACAGTAGTTTGTGCACCATTTGTTTTTGTATTAGATTTGTTTTACCAAACAAAGTATCTATCTTTCCAGCTTTTAGCATGCCACCAAGTTTTGACGCAAGTGAATTGTGTTGACTAGAAAGAGAACATTTAACATGAAAAGGGGTCTTACATCAAACTAATATATTTGACTGCTCTGCATGTATTACTTGTTTGATGAAGGTGATTGGCAATAGAGTGTCTTTAAATGACAAGTGTAAAAGGCTTTACATCTTACAGTTAGCAAGCCAGTCAAATGAGAGGGATGCTTTTCATCTGACAGGTCTGACAGATACAAATGGTTTGTCAAGTTAAAATCAGGTGAGTGCTAGAGGGTCTGCAGTCTTTGATACACAAGGACTTGTTGATGTGACTAGTCAGAAGCCTGAAAAAATTATCAGCAAGATACTTTATAGAAATCTTTAATAGAGTTTTCTGTTTCATCTATGAGCTGGGCTGTGGCCTAGAAGTGCACTTGCAAATATGGGATCAAGGTATACTATTACTCTTTTGCACTTGTGAGCTGTAGCTGGTGATAATGGACAATATACAGCATAAGCAGTGTAAGAGGAGTGAGCTCAGCTATGAATGGCCTACTTGGTGCAAGGAATTGATGTCTCCAATAGCAGAGGAACCTGGTCTCACTCATCATTGCTCATATCTGTTTTTTAGTCTGTACACACATCAAATAACAAAATATTCCCCCTTATGTGGTAATTTATAATGCATAGAGAACCCATTCACGTCTCAGTGACTGACTGAGACACTCTTTGAAATGCTGGCTTTGATGTACTGTTTTTTGCAAGTGAGTACTCTGGAGTGCATGGCAGGGACTATTTGAGCAACAGCGATAGATTTTAGTGCCTCTGTATGTCTTCTAATGCTTATTAGTGTAGTACTTGAATACTTTATGACCAGGAAAATGGCCTAAAATCTCTGTCCCTTCAGCCTGATGAGAGTGTGCACTCTGAGTATGAATTCCTGCTCAGATCTGTAACTGGCCTGCTATGGAAGACCCTGGCTACGTCCATGTCGTTAAACAAAAAAGGGGACCATGAGCTTATCTCTGCCCCGATGAGGTCTTACCCTGATAACTGGTAGCTGTAGCAAAATTTTATTGGAAATTGTTGCCTGCAGTAGTTGAGAGCAGAGCCAGGGATGGGTTAACTACTGAGCCATTTGGGTGGCAGGGGGTTCAGTGTCTGAGCTTGCTCCTTGATCTTTTATCTAGAAGTACAGGTATGCCCCTGCATCCTCTCAGGGGAGAATGACAAGAATACCTGAACCTGACCTGATCTGGCTTATACATGTATGTGCTTGCTTTTTTGTTGACTTTTTGTTCATTTTCTTCTGTTTCACCATGTTCATGTTTTTCACTTTTAATAACTAAAGCCAAATTTAGGTAGCTAGCAAGCTATTAAATATTCTTTTCACTCTTTTGCTCTTAGACACAAAGGTGCTTCCAGTATAAGCTAATACTTTTAAAGTTTCTATATTTTTAAAATTAATATTTTTTCAATTATAAATTTGTCAAATATTGTCTAAAAAGTACATTTTTTAAAAAGGTGTGTACTGCTATATTGTGAATTCAGAAAGATGAGTAATTATTATGTCACCAGCTACTCATTTCGTAGCCAGAACAGCCTTGTTTTTGTTTGATTTTCACTTGGTAAATATTTGTCAAGGAAGATACATAGTCAATTTGAAATTAACACTTCATAGCTGTATGACCTAAGCATATACCTATGAAACCTCCTAATAGATTTTTCTGAATCTTGACAAAAGGTAATCGACAATTTCTGTGCTGTACGTTACCATGAATTGTTGGTGCTATAACTTTCATGGGAATACATGACACTACAAGAAACTTAATGATATAATTAGAATATTAAATTAGATTATAAGATCAAGAGTATGAAAAGATCAAAATTTAATACAACAAAAAGCAAAAAGGCAAAGGATTAAGAAGTTTTTGCACAAGTGACTTCATGTTTTTCCTGTCCATGAACATATGGAAAAGATAATACTTAGAAAATGTGATTACTCAGATAAGAGAACTTCTCTCCCTCAGCTCTAAAAGTGGGATTAGTGTTTCAAGTCTAGATATAAACCATACACATAATAATGTAACTATAATCAATTTACAACACAGCTTTCCACTGAAGCTTTAAAAACAAAAAACCAAATGCACTAAGAAGTTTGGTGTGCTCTGCTTTGTCAGTCCCAAATTTTTAAAACTCTCAGGGGTGGCTTTAAATTCGTGAGTCAAAAAGATGATTTTGGCTTGTCTCTTTATAAATTTTTATTTTACTCCTGTTTCAGCACATTTTGTCATTTATGTTGCATTTGTAAGTTTTTTGTGATTGTCCTTCCTAACTGAAAGCTGGAAATCCCATGTAATCACTTGCCTTCCAAGAGCTGAGCTTTTACCTATTTATGGCAAATAGCATTAGATTATTGATGAAAGAGTAAGAGTTAAAAACACTTGGAAATTGGAATTTGAGTAATATTATGTTATTTCTGACTGTACAAATTGGGCCAAAGTGGAAATTTAAAAGTCTACATGTAAAAATATAGAATTCCTAGTAGAAAACCTAATTAATCAACTTGCAGCTTGCTTCAGAAAAAGTCTGTATGCCTGTTTGATGCTCTGCAAATGCTACAGTACTGAATTGCTTTGAAAACTGGATGTAACGGGAGTATGTACATATAGCTGTGTGTAGGTACAGGCAAACACAACTATGTAGAAAGCTAAATAAAAAGTGATCTCACCTCCATTAAAATAAACAATATTAGGGTTAGGTTACTTTTCATAAATATGAAGTTCTCTTCCTGACATGATGTTCATATATTATAAGCAAAGCCCAGGTCAGTTTGATAAATGCTGGAGTGCGTGCCTTGGTTGTTAAATATTCAACTAAAGTGGCCAACCTACTTTGGATTCTGAAGCTCGGAGAAGAAAAGATTTGATTCAAAGCTTACTGTCATCAATGGCAGTCTCTCCAGTGAGCCTTATGGCTTGAGACAGGATTTGATATAAAAGTCTAGCTGAAGGAATTTCTACCAGTATCAAGATAATACAGCAGTAATGTTTCCTACTTCTTTCCAGAGCATTTTGACGTTTAAAACTTGATGGTATTCTTTAGGCAAGGTTTTTGTAAAACTGAAGAAATAGTCCAAACTTCACCCGTTGCCTTTGCAGAGCTGTTCTTGAAGGGTATGTTGCCTTCTGTGCTGTTAACTCAGAAATACTAAAGGTATTTCACAAACAAGAAATACTGGAAAGCAGGCTAACAGGAATGTTCTCTCTCATGAAATTTTCTTGTAAATGTTGTGTTTCCTACCTACTGTAGTACAAAGTTAATCTGAGATTCGTTTGTATTTAAATAAAGGTACCCAGTTCAAATCAGGCAGAAAAGACAAGACCTTCCACATCTTCTAGGCTACCTCTGAGCTTTCTGTTCCAGGGGTGCCAAACACCAACCCTGGATACTTGCTCTGATAGTCACAGCTTACAACCAACGGACTCTTTTCTCTTCTGGTTCAAATTCAGTGTGACTTTGTGGGTACAGCACTTGACCATTTACCTTCAGGAGACCTCCTTTCTCTCACCAGCTCTGGTCCTGGCCTACTTGGTGACTACAGCCAACTGTGTGCCGTACTGTTCCCACCTGTCAAGGAGAAGTAAGAATACTTCCTTCCAAACTGAAATATTTCCCTGTTACTATGTTCTTTATTTTGGAAGCTTTCTTCCATAATTACAAGCGATAATTTTCAGTGGCAGATGTAGATGTACCACTTCAGTTGCTGAACATCTGGTCAAAACCTACAGGATATTGGTGGTTACTGAAGGGAAGGGAAAATAAATGTAGACACTTGTGTATTAATCATGCTCCAGTCAGTGGATAAAGTAGATATAAATGTATTTCAGTCAAGTTTGACTTGACTCTGAAATATTTGTCGTTTGACAAGTCAGTGACTCTGAACTGTTCTTCATACATATTTGGAAATGCAGAGTGGTGCTTTTGGAGGTACTGAATACTCTGCAGAAAAAAAAAATAGATAATTTGCAGGACAGTAATTCATCATATTCACAAACCCTTTTTATTTCAAGAAGAAAGCAGAAACTTTTTCTGAATTCTTTCGATAAAATCAAATATGCCCTTTGAAACAGGTATTGCATAAATTATTTCAAATGGCCCTGTGAGTAATACACGTTAGCTATTACAAAAACAGAAAATCTTAATCTCCCTGTCTCTCTCCCTGCCCCTTTTCCTCACTTTCCCTTCTATCCTCTCAATAGGTTGTCACTATATTTGCTAGAGAAAGAGAAACCAGAACTGGAATGTTGACTCAACAGAATGCAAAGTAGATTTTAACAAGCTTGCAGAGGTATCAAAACAGCCCAATTGTTATGGCACAGAGCTCACTACAAGCTTGTATCTACAGCTTTTTTTGTCTAAATTGTCAAAAGTACCTAGACTAGCTCATTTAAAGCTATCTTGAGCATCTATACACCATAATGCCCTCAGCTAATGTTTTTATGAATAATATATTTTGTTAACATGTATTATGCTGTGTGTCACAGCTAGAGCAACTCAATTTCATAGCAACGTTAACATTTGTTTTCATTCCACCCTGGAATATGACCAAAACCTTTTGGAACACTGCAGCAGAAAGGGAATTATCAAAATCAATGTTTATGTATCAAAACATATGGATATAGTTAGTGGACTAGCCTAACATGGGGGAAACCCAGGTTCAGTTACATTGTTCTGTATGAACCAGGACAAACTTTTCTTGCTGAAATGTTCTGGATCAGGTGGACTAAGGATTCGAGGCTCTACTTGCTTTAATAATCAGTGTCATCTTCTCTTTCATCAAACTTGCTATTTCTTTACAAAGCGTTTTCTCTTGACTAAAAAGATCATTTGGTGAAATGTCCTACAGTGAAAAGGTGTTCCAGCCAAAAACACTCACACATTGCTTAACACCCACATATAGCAGCTTCCAGTTTACAAGCAGAAAATTTCAGTCTCAGGTGTCAAGTGTTATGCATAGGATCATGATGCAACTCAGTGAAAAAAGGTGGTTTAGGACTGAGATCTGTATGTGCTTAATATAATAGACCAAAATATTATACAGATGAGCTATACACTTATTCAGACCTTCTGTGTTTCTATTTTGTAGAGTATATCAGCAATGGAATGCATGAAATAGGAAAGCAATAAATTTAAAATAATATAAATTATTACTTTAACTCCCAGAATCAGATGTATGACCATGAGCACACGTAGTGGGATTGCTCATATCAGCCAATAAGGAACACAAAAGGATCAGCATGTGCCTCTCCTAAAGTAAGCTCTGACCTACATTTGACAATAAAAGTCTTTCTTGAATGTTGGATTCTTGGCCCAAACACCACTCCTAGATTCAAGTGCCCAAGTTGTCACTCTTCAATATGGATCACTCTTCAGTTGGAAAAGGAGAAGAGAGAGAATGGGGGTTAGGGGTCTAGTAACCTTGTGGCTTGAACACACACCGAGGAAATGAGAAGCACAGGTTTATTGCATTCAGACTGAGGAAGTCCAGACCATGGTTTCCAGATCCAAAACCAGCCACCTGAAAGAGATGCAAGGGAAAGGCTGTCTGTATTTCCTCTGTTGATTGATACTGGACCACTTAAGAGAGAAAGGAAATATTTTACACAGAGTGAGCAAGGAAGACAGAAAGGATAGCTTGCTTAAGCAAGAGAGGGTAGGGAGAGGCAGTGTGAAAAATCCCGAGTTCCATCCAAGCTTCTAATTGTGTTTATGTAATTTTTTTTTTCTAGTGCCTTGTTGTTGCAACAGGCTGTTAACCAATACAATTAACTTTTCTTCAGGAAATGGCAGTAAATAAAAGTTTAGTTAATTAAATATGCTTTCTCAATTATTGTGAAGAACAGATTTTTTTTTTTCCCAATACATTCTCTTGAAAACAGTTCATCCTGCAGTGAAATATGCCAGTGAGATTATCAGTTTGTTGTGCTTCATTGCTCTGGAAGCCTCTGGGTCCTTTCAGCTGCTGTGAAAATGCACAGCAACTACAGTCTCTCCTTGGTATCTTCAGTCACACATGGGACACAGCTTGGAGGAATTCTGGAACAGTGTGTTGACGGATTTGCAAATGACAAAATTTACTTGCTGATGGGGAAAAAAAAGAAAAGGACCTTAATGACTGTTAAAAGCCAACTATATGTTGTAGGGGTGAAATCTGCTTCACTATGCCAGGTCAATTAGGGTCAGATGTCTTACATATTTGGTAAATTTGGTCAGGACTAGCAGATCTCATTTGACCTTTAGGGACACATTTAATTATCCAAAAGCTAATGTCTTTTATCTGTCTTAAACTGATCAATAAGGCTTTCATGTATAGGTAAAGTTTGGAAATTCATTTATTGTCGTTGTTACTTGCCTTCATTATTTCAAAAGTAGGAAGGGATTTCTTTTGAATGTCATTCTAGCTGCTAGTAAATAACTAGTAGCTTCCAAGAGAGCTCATTAAAGGCAATTATACCTTAATCTAAATGATCATGACTTTGAAGATGTAGCTAATTGTACTGCAGCCACCTCTGCAAATATAAAATCAAGTTTGTTCTTGACCTTTTACAAAATTACATGACAACTATCAGATAAGTTCTCGTCTTCTAGAGGTCTACTGCTATGCGAGGTAATGCTGGATAACACTGGTGGTGCTGATGCAGAGGGGATAACAAAACTAAGGAGCCATTCATTCAACTTGCCCCATGTGAGCTTGTAAGGATTAATATATATAATGCTCAGTGCAAAAATGCATACCAGTGTTCCTGCAGAGGCATGGTAAGGATGCAAATACCATATGATGAGAATATTGACACTGGGGAAAGAGAGTTATGTGCAAGACAAAATACGTATGTAAAAGCCTGGAGCCAAAGGATTAAGATTGACCCATAAATGCAATGCTTTCTGAATGGAATTTTACATGTTATTTATCATAGTAATCTGCAATTTCATAAACAAATTGCTCTCATCATAAGAAAGTTTACAATCAACAAGTGAAGTGGACATAAACTTGGAAAAGTGGGCTACCTTCCTTGATAGAAATGTACTTATAAATGATGTTTAATGGCAGGTTCTTTTATTTACCTGCATATAGACAGGATTAATGGTCTGGTTCTTTGTCGTTTAGGTTTATTGATCCCAATACTCTTTGGATTTGCTTCTGGATAGATACAAAGAGCTCTTCTGTGCACTACTAATGAACAAGTAAAATCTTGGGGAACATACCAACTTAGACAAAAAAACCAGGAGTCTCATATGATGATTATAGTTACTCCATTGGTGCTGCATTAACTACTTTACTCCAGGTGAAAATCTGCTCCTAGACCTTTTGAAGATGGTTTCATTGAATAATTGAAAACATTCTTTAAAACTGTAGTCTTCGGATTTGTTTCAATATTCTATTTTTGTTTCTCTTTGCATTGCTGTTTGAGAATTTCTGTTTTTATTGTGTCTTTCATCAACAGAATTGAGATATTTTGTTGTTGTGTATTGATCTGAAAATAAGTCCTAGGTAACATCAGCTTGTTGATGTTGGTGTTAAGTGCCAAATTTTTTCCATTGTCACAAATACCTTTTCTCTTATGCATAATTTTCCTTGTTTGGTAGAAATTTTAGCCTTTCACAGAATATCAGAAAAATACATGCTTTTGCTTAGATTATTTTCTGAGTAGAACCTATGAGGACTGTTGAATTTGTTTCTTTTCATTGTCTAGTAATGAAATAGATCATTAATACAATGTAGGAAATTTTCATGTATTATGTGCTGAGTAAAAAGCAAAACCAGTGTGTGTATGTATGTATATATGCATATATGCACTGTAATGCACAAGTTACACTCAGATTTTTCTTTCAGAACTTAGAGAGTACATCCTGATGAGAAAGTGGAGGAAAAAAAATCCATGTACTTAATGAATTTTTGACTGGATATTTTTTGATTGTTTCATTTGTATTAAAAATACTTTGATTTTCCAACAGTGATTCAAAATGAGTAAGGCTTTTGATCCTGTCTCCCATAGCAACCTCCTTGGCAAACTGACAATGTATGGGCTAAACAAGTCAGCAGTGAGGTGGAATGAAAACCGACTGCACTGTTGGGCTCAAAGTTTTGTGATCAGCAGAGTGAAATCAATCTGGAAGCCAATCACTAGTGGTGTACCCCAGGGATCAATACAGTTTCAACACTCTTTAACATCTCCATTAATGACCAGGAGAGTGGGGCAGAGCGCATCCTGAGCAAACATGCAGATGATACAAAACTGGGAGGAGTGACTGATAGACCAGATAATGCCATTGTCCTGGTTTTGGCTGGGAAGGAGTTAACTTTCTTCATAGAAGCTAGTAAGAGTCTGTGTTTTGGATTTGTGCTGAGAAAAAGGCTGATGACATAGTGATGCTTATAGTTGCTGCCAGGACATGCAAGGACTCTTCAGCTTCTCTGCTGTGCCAGTGTCTGCAGGTGTGGGAGAAGCTGGGAGGGAGCACAGCCCCAATTGCTAGACTAGGATTTGAGCTCTTGTTTAGGATTAAGACCTAAACTGGCACAGATTATGTTCCATATCATGCACATCATGCCCAGTATATAGATGAAGATCTCTCTGGAATTTCTCTCTGAGGGTTGTCTTGCTCTCTTTGTTGGCTCTTGATCTCAGATGCTCAGGTTCTTATCTCCTTTCTGGGATTGCATTTTTGGAACTCTCCCTGCTCCAGGATCATTAGCTGGGAATGAGCTGAGCCTTCATCATTGGGTGGTGAGTAGTTTTACTGTGTATCACTCGTTTATATATTTCTATATATTGCTATTATTGTTATTACTATGATTACTATTAGCCATGCAGAGGGACCTTGACAGACTGGAGAAATGTGTCAAAAGGAACTTCATGAAGTTCGGTACAGGGAAATGAAAAGTCCTGCACTGGGAAAAAATGACCCCATGCACCAGTACAGGCTGAGAGACAAATGGCTGCAAAGCAGCTTTGCAGAAGAGGACCTGAGGGACCTAGTGGACAAGGAGTTGAGTAGGAGTCAGCAATGTGTCCTTGCAATAAAGAAGTCCAGCAACATCCTGGGCTGTGTTAGGAAGAGCAGCAGGTCATGGAAGGTAGTCCCCCCTCAGCACTGGGAATACCACATCTGGAGTACTGTGTCCAGTTCCGGGCTCCTCACTACAAGAAGGATATGGATTTATTGAAGCAAGTCTGCTAGTGATGAAGCTTCCAAAGGAAATCGAGGGCAACAAATAGAAGCTTCTAAGCTACATTAGCAGTAAAAGGATAAACAAGGAAAATGGGAGGCTACTAGTGGATGTGGCAGGTGCATTAGTGATAGCAATCACAGTTGGGGCTGAAGTAGTTGATGTCCTTTAGACTTGGTCTTCATCAGCAAGGTTTCTTATGCCTTTGT
Source organism: Pterocles gutturalis (assembly GCF_000699245.1). NCBI lineage: Eukaryota > Metazoa > Chordata > Aves > Pterocliformes > Pteroclidae > Pterocles > Pterocles gutturalis. The sequence goes on from NW_010131082.1 coordinate 61,031, forward strand.
GCCTGGACACAGGGTTCAAGAAGGAGTGGAATTACTGGTAGTGTCAGAAAAACAAGTCAGAGATCTCTTGAGAGAAATCAACTCATGCAACTCTGTGGGACCTGATGGTCTGCTGAATCTCTTTATCTGTATTTTTCTGGAGAAGGAGACAGCATGCACAACTGTCAAAACACAGATGAGACTGCACCGGGGAGATGCAGTCAATACTCTTGAGGATAGGGCCACCATTCAAAGGACCTTGACGAACTAGGAGAATGGGACAAGACTAACCTGATTAAATTCTACAAGGACAGATGAAGTCCTGTACCCAAGAAAGACAACTTCAGCCGAAGTTTGGAATCCAGTTTTGGCCTCCGCAATATACAAAAAGGATGTTGATCAACTGAATTTATAATTAATGGAAGCATTAATTCTTCCATGGGTGGATAGAGTTGGGGACAAATATTAAAAAAAGTAATTTAGTTTTGCTTACCGTTAAAATACATTTTACACAGGAAACTCACAAGTACAACAGAGGCTTCTTAATTTATCTCAGTAGAATCTGCAGTGAATAATATTAGCTATTGAATTGATTAAATTCTAATTAAATTATACGTATGGAAGACTTCTTCATCTGGACACTTCAAACGTTTAGGCAAAGGCATCACAGCATGTATCAGGACAATGGGAATTTATATCCAGTGAATTCCTAAAAATGTTTAGAAGAATCATGAACTCAAGAATCTTATCATATCGGAAATGTTGGATTGGTCTTGATCATTGAGCTACTTTTTGTAGATGATTTTTAACAGAAGTCAGTTCCATTTACAACGCAGCTTCCCAAATGGTTATATTGGCAAAGTGAGGCAGTGAATTCTCTGACAGGTGCAGGAGCAAGTGGTTTGGGATGAGAAACTTCTCAAGATCCATCCGAGCCAAGACTGAAGCCAGTTGTGTTGAATTGCCTTGGCTCAAGTGAAGTACCTTTCCATGTCAGCCTGTCTCAGTACAGTTTCTGTTGAGCATGTATTTGGTTTCTAGGGTTTCCTTTGGATGAATGCCCTTGGAACAATATTCTTAGACTCAGCAAGCCTTCTAATTCAGATGACTGTGGGTGGACATATGTGTATAATGGAAATGTGCCCTGTCCCGGCATGTTTAATAGGAAAGGAACAGTTACTTCTTTGCTAAATAAGAAGTGCATAAGTGCTTTATAATATATAATTTCAGCACTGTTTTATAACCCTACACAGCAGAACAATAAATGTGGCTCTTTACTAACTTCAGATAAATACCAGACATGAAAGTAAATAGGCATCAGGCAGTAGTGTTTTACTCAGTGACTCCTAACAATGAACTGTGATTTAGCTGTGACACCAACATAGACTAAGGTAGTAGAGAAGAGAACCACTAGTTTCTGGTGAAAGGAAAGTGCAGTTTGATTTAATGGCAGTACATTCATATTAGCATTTATCATTTAAGTGCCAAACTCCATTGTAAGGATCCATTTTCTGTTGCATAGTTAATAGCAGCATTTTTATTTACTGTACACAATATTCACTGATGCAAGGTATTTTGTCTGATGGTGTTATATTCTCATAATCTGCCCCACTGATTTTCCAAGAAATGGGAAATATCACTATCATGCAGCAGCCTCAGGAATAGACCACCTTTAGAACTGACTTTCTGGATAGTCTACATAATGCTTAGTAGCAAACCCTTTCGGCTTTATAACTTTATGTTACTATAGCATTAGCAGGTCATGGTAATGATGGGTATTATCTGGTTTGCTCTATTGGCTCAGGTTTGAAATGCAAATAAAGTATTTTAATTTTGTTTTTCTCAATGACTTTCTTTTCCATTTTCTCTAAATGCATTTTATTATAGAATATTTCAGATTTTATTTCATAGTAAATATATCTGCTTTTTCCTACTGGAAATGGTATCATTGAGATGGTTGTGACCAGGTTTCTCAGATTAGACTAGAGAATTAACAAATTGAATTGAAGTCAGTTAAGTGTGTGTAAATCAGCTATGGGGGGAACTTCACTAAAGTTTGTGTTATCTGCTTCAACCTTAGAGCTGGCTTAAAAAGCTCTGTCCATGGCAATTTGTAACCTTGTGACAAAGATTGACCCTCTCCTTCAGCAGTCTAAGATACCTGGTCTGGGTGCCATGTAAACTAGATTCAGAAATGATCCAGTAGAATAGAGGTAAAAAAAAAAAAAAAAAAAAAGAAAGGTGAGGAGAACAGGATTTGTTTACCCTTTAGTAAAGAAGGCTGAAAGGATACATGATATGTCTTAAAATATGTAAAAGAGAACTTCATACATGAAGGAAACAATCAAGTCTCTATGACTATAGTCAATGACAATGAGCTTTAATTGGAGCAAGAGTGACTTAGTCTGCACGTTATGGATAAATTTTAAACTGCCAGGAAAGGAGACACAATTTTGTGGAGACTGCAGAAATTCCACTACTGAATTTTTCAACCAACCAGTTTAGACAATCATCTGACAGAGAAACTTTAGATTTTGGAGAAGCATGACTTTTGCAGAGATTTAAATTAAATGGCTTCTCCAAGGTCTTTTTTATAATGATTCTGTGAGGATTCTGACACTGTGGCGGGGACTGTTGTCACACTTAGAATTTATCTTCTTCTTCCTAACATTTAACTGATCCATACCTTCCTCAAGCAAAAACATTTCAAGAAAGTCCTGACTTTTTCAATGTATTAACATGCAAAATAGCTGTATCCAAATAAATTGAATTTATTTGGTTACCAGCTGTGTTGGTATGCAGTTATACCAACACAAAAGATTGGTATTGGATACTTTTATGCCTGTACAAAAATCATAAGACAGAATAAACAATCTTGGCAATTCAAGAACTCATACTCTGAACCTCTCCTTTGTTTACCGTGCCTTTCCTTTCCTCTGTACTTATTATGTTTTATTTAAGATATTTAGTGAAAGCTCAGAATTAAAATGTCATTGCTCATATCATTTGGGGGAGAAAAAATAATGTTGTGTTGTTTTTCCACTTTCCAAGAAGGATGAAATATTATGAAGTATAAATTAAGCTGTGCATGATTTATGTAAAATGAAACACCACACCTCTGAAGTATTTTGACATGATTAATTGCTGTAATGCTTAATAATAAAGCCAAAAAGTAAAATTTGCAAATGGAAGCAAAATTATGTGTGAGATCTGTAAGATCCTAAATAAACTAAAATTGTTTTAATTAATATCATCCTGTAATTCTGAAACTAGTAATTTCCTATGTTTTGCACATGTTTTCCTTCTGGAAAAAGAAATTGCTTGCCAAACAGACAGAGATAAACAGTACTTTGCCGACTTTCTCACAATGCTTTTGTGGTTTGTTAATACCAGAAATTCCTCCATTGTGGCTTGGAGGTCTCAAAACACTTTGTCAGTGATGATAGTTAAATCCAGGATTGTTTGTATCAGGAAAATGAATATTCTCTCAATCATTCAGAAATTATGCTTTGTCCACTACAGCTCACACATAAAATATTCAAATATTTTGTTTGTTTGCTCTAATTTAATAATAGTTTTACTTGATAAAAGATCTTGTCAAATGTTGGAAAAACAGTGTTCTTGTTTTCTAAATATTTTTCTACAGTGAGCCATATTAAAAAGCCTGAAGGAACTTTGCTTTTCAAGATTACAGATTATGCATTGCCATTGCTAATTTGCTAGGATACTACAGGGACAGCTTCAGTTTAGAGCAAAAGAGACTATTTCTTCCCTCTGCTGGGTATAGACCACTCCGAGAGTTACCATTGCTTCATGTATCACCCTTCCTAGTATAAGAGGGAGAAGGAGTGTGATTTAGAGGAACCTTGTTCTCCTTATAGCTAAAACTCTCCATACAGATTTTCCCAAATATGACTGATTTTTCAATTTAATTCACTGTGTTTTGTTTTGTGAGAGCTGGTCAAGTACTCAGTATGAACACTGTACTGGAGACAGCTCTTTTCAGCAAGTGCGTGGATATTGTCCTCTTGCTCTGTTTTAAGTAGTTGAAGATTTTCTTTTTCTTGTCTTTTGTACTCCTCAATTTCAGCCTGTGCGTTTTTAACTTAATCTACCTGGGTTTGGAGACAAGAGCCACAAAAAAACCTCAAGCTGTTGTAGCATACAGAACACACCTCATTAGCAACAGAGACCGATGTGAACACTTACTTGGTGGCTGTGTTAGCTTCCCGCTCACTTCAAAGCAGAGTTCAAAATCCTGGTCCTAATAAAAGCTCTAAGAAGAAGATTGCAGAAGTGTTCAATGCACTCAGCAAAGGCCAGTTTTTCTAACCCGCTCTGTTCCCATTTGGGTGTCAGATAAGTGGATAAATTCTCAGAAGAGCTCACTGTGTTGGCTAGTGAGCTGCTGAAAATCTGGAGATTAAAGTCACTAGATGCTAAACAGTTCTGAGTACCTGCCATTTATTCTGGGGTCTGTATGAGAGCTGAAGCCTTGTAAAAAGTCCGACCCTTATAATTTTACCAGGTAATCTCTCAAGCCCTTTCCAGATCCACTTTCTATTATTTCTGTACTCCATGGAAATCTGATTGTGAAATGAAAATTTTTCTCTAAACAAACTGTCATCTGCTTGGTTTTATGATTTTTTTTTAATTCTATGAAATGAGAAAAATCATGTATATTACAAAACCAGTATTTTCTGTTTAGCACACGTAAATCCTTGAAAGTGTAATCCTTTTCTCTTAATCTATTGCCTATTACACAGTGTTTTATGATGAAGATTTTTCCTCCTTGATATAATCTAAATGGTTTTCAATTTGGTATTGGTAAACTGGTGATTATTTAGGTGAGGTCTGACTTTGACCAGCATCAGTCACATACAATATAATCTACCTCCACTATTTTCTATTAAAATTTCCAAATTAAATTCCCAGTGGAAATTAATCATTGCTCCCCTCTCTAATTCCACTCCAGATCACTTGTGCTCTAGGTGGAAATGGGCTTTAGAAGATTCTACCCAAATGTAAATGGCAAGTTATTTCCTACATTTGTGTATTTATCTTTGCTTTAATTTTGCACTTTTCAGTTAAGAAAGAGCAAAAACCCAAGTTTGTGATTCTCATATTTGACTGCCAGCCTTTGTGCCAGTTCTTAGATGAGTGAGGAATCATCAGTGAACTGAACCTTTTTTCATAAATGGGATAATGACAGTCAGAACAATTTTAAAATTAAAGGACAGTGAGGGCAATGCTCCATTAACCATTGTGTGCGCAACAGAGATGCACAGATGATCCAGGTCGCTTGGCTTTAGTTAGGGCTCATTAGTTCAGTCACTGTGCTATTGACTGTGCATGGGTTGCTTCTTGAGTAAGCACAGCTCTGTCAGAGGTCTATCAGGGCTTTGACAAACCTGGACTGGCTCCATATGCATCCCAGGTATTTGTGTGACAATCAGTGCAAGCCTTCGGGTCCTGCCATGGAAAAGGCAGGGACTAGAACCAGTCAAAAAACCCAAACCTGTACTCCAGTTGTAATATATATTTATGCAGTCCTTTTTTCTTGGGCTTTCCAACTCCATGTTATGTTGCCTAATGGAAAGCTGACTTCATCGGATATATGTGGCATAAACCACCTCTCTAGGAAGCCAATTATGTATATAATGTAGCACTCAAGCCTCATGTGGCAGATGTTTACGTACATTGTCTAAATACAGCATTTCACTAACATGGGTAAAGATTCAGTAGTGAATTGTTGTATTTAATTCTTCCATTAGCTGCATAGAATTTTGTGACACAAAATTACTGAAGAAACCTAGTTATGGGATACAGAACCTTTGTCAATGATGTTAGAGAAAAAAACAAATAATCTGTAGCTGTCGAATAGTTCCCCAATGATGATAATTCTCCTTATAAAATATTTGTTAATCATTATTCACTGAAACATTTTGTATCTTTGTATCTTTCTACCTATTTGATATTTATTGCTTACATTGGATATAAGGAACTGTTTTTTCTAATCATTCTGAACATAGCTTTGTAAAATTGATTAAATTGAAATCTGAAAGACAAGGACACATGTGTTATGCAGTCTTGAACAGAATAATTGATACAGGATTTTAGTGGACTAAACATAAAAAGCACTATCAAGGGTCAAGTATGTATGTAAGAATGCACCATTACCGCAGTAATTAATATAGAATAAGATAAAGTATTTTCTGATAACAATGTAGCATCTATTTAGAAAATATTTTCAGTATATAAAATACATTTTTTGTTGAAAAAGCATTATAAGTCAGGCAGTGCCATAAAATCTTTCAGATTATTTAAAGAAAGCAGATCCCTTAAAAGATAGATACTAATCAGACATAAAATCTGGTAAAAAGTAAGAATACATGAGAAGAATGGAGCCCAAAAGCAGGTTTTATCGCTTACAAGGTTAACTGTAGGCATGTTGAGCTAGACTTCAAACCACTTCTAAAGTTGCGGAAATCACGAGAAGAGAAATGTGCTGAAGTCTAATAAGGATCATAAATTCCTCATTCAACAGTTCCCAGACTGCAGTGCATGTACTAGAATAAGTGTCTGCTGTAATGATGCTCATTAAAATTTCTAAGGTGATGTGCTGAGTATTCTGAGTGTCTCAGGGTCTGAAAATTGCTTAGCTGATTATAAATTTGTCATGCTGTGAAGATTTTGTGAGATGTTTTTAATTTCAAATACCTCACATTGGTAAGGTAGAAAGGAAAGGTGATGGTTCCAAGAACAATTTGACTGCAGGGAAAAAAAAACAAAAAACCCTAAACATCTGGGGTGTGAGGAATAATACCGTAAACTTGAGATTCCTGTTCTAAAGCAAAGACTTCAAGAAGTCATTAGCTAGCCTTGTCCTACAGTGTAGCATAACGTTTGATGGACTGTGCTAACTAGAAATATAAATTCCTTTTCTCCTCCTGTAACTGAAGTTTTTTCATAATCTTAGAAAAGTGATTTAACTTCTCAGATGCTGTTTTCCTGTTTATAAAATAGCCTTTCTGAAGAGATTTTAGACTTATAGAAGAGTAATTTAAATCCTTAACATTTTATTGCTGTAATTTCTTTCATAAGGAAAGAGCCTTCTAAAAATAAAAAGATTAGAAAAGATGGTGGAAGGGAGGTATGGGATTGGGAAAAGATGAGAGATGCAGGAAATAAGATAGAAATTGGTGCTTACATTTTAAAGCAGAAAGAACACACACAAAAGAACTATATGAATTTGGGAAAATAAGTTTATACAGATCTTAATAAGCTTTGTCACCTTTTATTACTATTTCTTAACCTTAGCTTATTTATATTTTTTTATTGATCTGCAGGACATAAAAATGTAACATAACCTACAGAACTGCAAAATATAACTATTTTAAAAATGCTAATATATCCTCCACACATGAGCAAGGAAACAAATGAAAAAGAGGAAAATAAAACTATAAATGTCCATTTAAAATATAGCCTATTTTTTGTGTATTCCCAAGTGAGAATTATTATGGCAACACTTCACAAGAGCAGCTTTGGATTGCCTGTGGAAGGTGAAGTTATCTTCAATGATTTGCGTCCCCTTTCCCTTGTTTTTGAAAGATTTTCAACATACCTTTCTGCAAACAGTTTGTAGAGGGACTTTAAGGATATGGTTTGTTTTGACTATAACTTTAATAGATTTATTTTTTAAAATAAAAGTTATGGCTAATTATGCTAAAGATTTGGTATTTTTCCTAACTGAAGGGAAAACTACTCTTATGTGTAAGAAACTATTCAGCAAATTCCACACTTCCAGAACTTTCCATGGCATCTTAGATTCCCTTGCCCCCTTCCCTTTTGTGCTCCCTGAAAAAAAAAAAAAAGGCATTGTTTAGCTTTAAATTTGTTATATAATGGGATTCTTATGTGTGTAGTACAAGTAGATGCCTGTGAAGTTAACTCCTATGAGCACTGTGGAAAGTTTGGCCTATGAATGACAAGAAATGTGCTTTTTGTCTTGTTGCTGTCTAAGCTGGTTAGAATCTTATATACACATCAGAACATTAAAAATTGGATTTTCTTAGGCATTTGGAGTGAATTGCTGTGTGTAAAAAGAGAGTAGAGAATTATGCTTGTAGTGATAAGCTACAGGTAAGAAATATCAAAATGAGAGGGTTAGGAGGATAAAATGTGAAGAGTTTCAGATAGGCTTGTTCCTTCTTATCTTTGGTTTCCACCACAGCAGAACTCTGGAGCTTGCATTTATGTAGATATGCTGCTAATCCCTTCTTTAGAAAGTTTGCAAACCCAAAGGAGGAAGGAACCGGCAACCTAATCTGGTCCCTGGGAATTCTTCCAGGATGGAGAGTACTCTCAGGTGATAAAAAGACCGTGTCAACCCTTAGTTTATAGAACATGGACAGAGGAGAGGGTTTGTGACCATATTTCAACCATAGCCTGATGTTTGGAAGAGCAGACAGGTTTTACAATTTATAGTTATGAATTACATTAGAACTCAGAGTGGACCAACATAGTCACCAGAACAGCTTTGCCTTAAAAATATTTTTGAAATAAATACAGCAACAAAAAGGATGAACACCTGAATATTTCTGTCTAGCTAAGATATACTTGCTGAAAATGAACTGTATGTAGCTGCAATTGTTTGGAGTGTATTAATATAATTTCCTACCAGTATCAAACAATTTCAAACTGAATCTGTAATGTCAATAGGATTATGCCCGTGGATCGCAGTGGAAGTTTGGTAAGGCCTTCATTTCTTGTAGATTCAACATTGTGACTTGATTTCTTGAACACTTATACATCTGTGACTGTGTATGTAATTCCTACTAATGTGTGGCTGTGGTGTACACATATTAAATGAGAAATGAGCTTTTAAAAATTGTTTTATTTCGGTATTTGTTTACCTTTGTTTGTTTTTTCCATAGCAAAACAAAACTTCTTCCATCTGAACTTTGCTTCTGTCAGTGAAGCTACTCTTTTTTCTCCTCTTTGCTTACAACTGGATGCAACTTTTCCCTCAGTTAAATTGTTTAATGCAGATCATCCTCCCTTCGGAATCTGGGAGGTTTGCTGCTGTTCCCCAGCCTCCCTCTTCCACTCTGTGGCTGTCAAATGATGGCCCTAAGGTTAATGAATCCAAGAAAGCAGGATGAAAAATATTGCTGACAGTAACTTTCTGTCTTAATTCCAAACTGTATTGGAAAATAGTCTTATCTTCTCTGATGCAATTTAGATTTATTTACAGTGTGAGCAGGTCACATATATTTTTCAGCAAAGGGCAGTTTATCCCTGGTGAGTCCTTGTTGACTATAAACAAGGTAGGATTAGAGTTAATTTTTATTCTTTTTCATATGCACAAGAAAAACAGAGGAGTTAATTACTGTGGTGAATACAGGTTTCAGGTAGCGTGATTGAGTAAGTCACAGAAGATGGTCTACTTCCTTCTATACCTGTGGATTGAATCAAAAGTCTGTAAATCCCCATCTCTCACACGGGTATGCTTGCCCTCAAGGTTGCAGAAAGAGAGAAATGATAGCTACTTGCAGTACCAGTTTACTGACCAAGAACAATATTATAATTTTTGACTAGGATTATTGCTTATTCTTCTCTGCGAGCAACAAGAAGAAACAAGGCTGTTGTGTCTCAGAGGATTTTTTTTAAAGTAACACCTGATGCTATTAAGGACTGCTTGTGAGCGTACACCACATAATTTAAGTGACAGAGTGGCACTAAGAACAATATATCAAACACAGACAGAAACAAAACTTGAAAGGCGTGTTTTTGGTTTTGTTCTGCCTTTCCTCCTCTCTCTATATATGCATACATTAAAGCAATACCAAAGGGAAGTTCAGTAAGTTTCACAGCTTTCCATTCCATAGCCTGGTCTTTAGTCCTCATTCTAAAAATTTCTAAGTGTCCACAAAACCCCCTGAACTCAATGAATGCTCCAGATGCTGAGTAACTTTAGGATTTGACATTATGTGTTAACTTCTGTCCACTTCAGGAAGTGCGATAAGGAAAAAGATGGAGAATTAATAAAGTGCACGTACTATTGACTGCATCCCATATGAAATAGTATATTAAAAATTAGTTGTCAATACTTATAGAAACACATAAAAAAACTTTGCATTGGACACATATCTTATAAAACAGTCATGAAATTTATATTCTCTTTTTTTGGCTTGTTACTGCTATATTATAAACATCCAAGTGAAGTCATCCCAGTTTTCATATAGCTTTGACGCATAGTTGGCATATTGCAACTCTGTACTAGTTTAAAGTTCTAGCTCTATCAAATGTTACACACACGAACCCGAAATGCAATTTCCTTTCCCAGCCACAGGCACTCATATTTAATCTTTATTATCCAGTTTTCTCACATTACAGTATTTGGGTGGATAAAAAAATCCAACATATTGTGTTGCTGATTTTTTTTTTTTTAACCTCAGTTCTGGCCTCAATTGACTTCTATATTTATATAGCTATTTCATTTTTTTCCACTTTACATTTTTCAATATTTTTTCCTGCATTTTTTATTATACATATGTACGTATGTATACATACACATTGCAGACTGACTTCCAGACTGAGATCTCAGGGATTATAACACCTTTAACACAGGCATGCTGCAAACAAAGAGGTGAGCATTTCCTCATTGTGTGGTGCAGTCACAGCAATAACCCTAATTTACTATGGAAGCAGTGACTATGCACCTATTACCTATTTATTTATGTTTTTTTAAAAGCCTGAGCAGATACTGATGAAAGATGTTGTGTGTGCCCATATTCCAGGACTTATCAAGAGGTTTGGCATGGGTTGTGGTTTCTCCATGAGAAAATCCCTACTGCGCACAAAGACAGATAGGGGCAAGGCTCTGATCTATTAGCAAACTTGTCCAGACCAAACAGAGGTGCAGTTTGATACTGAAAATACTTTAATAATTAACTCTTTGAAGATAGAACTGAGTCATCTGTGTACATATAAGCAAAGCTTAGCCTTTCTGGATCCAGAAAAAAAAACAAAACAAAACAAAAAAACCCAACCCCACGACCCACCCTATCACCTCTTTGCAGCTTTGTGTAGTTTTCGCTGTTTTTCCACCTTCAGTGTTCCATATGGAATATCTTCCCACAAAAAGACTATTTTTAAGGGTCAAGTTGGCTCAGCTGGATTCAGAAAATCAGGATTGTACTCCTAGTCTTTCATTCAACAATAAATAGGAAGAGAACTACCCCTTTCGTTGGGGTAGGGCTTAGATATTGAATGATAAAATGAGCTACATATAAAATAAGTTATAGTATTATTGCAAAGTGGTAAGTTCCACTCCGATGTAAAATGTAAGCTGTCTTCATTTTACTTTGTTTTCAGTTGACTCATGTCACAGCAGGAGTTCAGAAATTAATGTAAAATTCAAAGCGTGATTGCACTGTAATTCACAAATCAGGCCTTTTCATGCCACTATATTATGGTATGTGGCTTTTGAAATCTCAAAAATGGATTGACCTATTTTTATGTTCATTTCACGTTGCAAAACTATTTTTCAAATGTGCCATTAGGCTTTAAGAGTTCTTGGCTTTGGTCTGACTCTGTATAAATGTCATACTCTTTACACAAGCTCCTTATATAGTTTTGCTCAGTACAGAAATAGTGGCATTTGAAGTTATGGTTCATTCCTCTTCCCTGAATTTGTTGATCATTTTTGGAGCAAGAAGCTAGCTTCTGTAGTTCACACCAAGATTGGCATTTAATTCATTAGTCTGTGAAAAATTCTTTGTGGTTCTAGAGTAGTTCTATACACTATATAAGTGCTGTCATTATTTTTTCCTTATAAAATTCAGATTTCGGATGCATGCTCAAATTACTATTCTTTAACATTTTCACTTTGTTGAGTGAAGCTATGGCATATGTATGCAGTGATAGCTAAGTGTTGCATTCATTTCAGACTTAGTCTGCAAAAAAAGAGAGGTTATAATAAATCACAGAATCACAGAATCACAG
>NW_010131083.1:0-36277 GCF_000699245.1 Pterocles gutturalis
GAGCACCGGTCCCAAGACAGCCCCTTGAGAGACGCCACTTGTGACTGGCCTCCATTCAGACATAGAGCTGTTGACCACAGCACTTTGACTGCAATCAGCCAACCAGTTTTTTATCCATTGAACAGTCCATCGTTCAAATCCATACCTCTCCAATTTAGCTGAGGACCATGTCAAAGTCTTTGCACAAGTCCAGGAAGATTACATCTGTCGTCCTTCCTTTGTCCAGCGATGCCGTCACTCCATCACAGAAGGCCACCAGATTGGTCAGGCAAGATCTGCCCTTGGTGAAGCCATGTTGGCTGTCTCGGATCACCTCTTGGTCTCGTGCATGTCTTAGCATGGCTTCAAGGAGGATCTGCTCCATGATCTTCCCAGACACAGAGGTGAGGCTCACCAGCCTGTAGTTCCCTGGGTCTTCTTTTCTCCCTTTCTGAAAAATAGGAGTAGTTTCCCTTTTTCCAGTCACCGGGGACTTCATCTGACAGCCATGATTTTTCAAATATGATAGAGAGTGGCTTGGCAACCACATCAGCCAGCTCTGAATATCTGGATCATCTAAGATAAAAGAAAATTATTTATATATGATGTTAAGTAGTAGAAATTAAAAGAACATGTATGTATGTTGGGGTGTGTTTTGTTTTCTTAATCTGAGAAGTGTGACAGCTGATGAGTTATGAGTTTGAAAAGTTGGAGGTGCTTGCAGACATAATGATGAGCTTATGTTTGTAACTTTCCTCAGAGTAGTAGCCAAGCATGTGCAGAAGAGATTTGCTGAGGATAGTCTTAACTTGTGGGACAGGATTGGCTTTCGGTGTGAAATTATGCAAAATAATAGAATGGAAGAAGTTGACCCTCAAGTAGGGATATTGTCTTGTAACTGAGTTTCATAGCCAATGGGAGAAAATTTGACAAAGCTTTGAAGAAACTGTGTTCAAAGAGAAGGCTTAGTATGTGCCTGTGTCAGTTACCCAGAGGAACCACCATAGATAATTGAATGGTGGGTCACCCTTCTGTATTGATTCCTGTGAGCAGGTGGAAAGTAGAGGTGCTAAAATTGAGGAGACACTAGTTGTAACCTTGTAGAAAAAAGGAACTTGGAGATTTACTGAATACTGTCCTTGAAAAATGTACTGTTATGTGCTAAATTGGTGTTTGCCCAGCTTGGACTAGTTAAACCAGTAAGGCAAATGCTTTTTTGTTTTTCTATTGATACTGAAGAAAAAGTGGTTGGAATGACTGGGGTTCAGAGGGACTTCACATAAAATAGGTCTGAACAGTTGTTTTTTTTTTGTTTTTTTCTTTTTTTTAGGTTCTGCCCCAAGTATGTCTTTCAGTCATGGGAATAGAATCTCCATGAACTCATTTAATATGGATCTGTCAGTGTGAATTACCAGCTCAAATATTGATTAGCACAGATGTTTTAGAATTTAAAATGGATTTTGAAAATAAATATTTATTTGTTCATAAATGTTTGTGCAAAAAACCTGTTTCTAATGGTAGCAGAGAAAATTATTGGAAAGAGATTTTATTGTAAATATGAAGCTGTGCCATTAATGGAGTCTGGATAGAATGTTTTTTGCTTTCAAAATAGATTACTTCAGGGGTAATCTTAACTAGCTGAAGTTGCTTGAGAAATAGACTTTATTCAGTTTTAACTAGTTTTTAGAATGGATGCTGGCAAAATGTCAATGTTCTGAAACACAGGGATAATAAGAGACTAGATCATAATAAAAAATAGTTCACACAAATCAGGTTTGTAAAAGGTAAGAGAGTAAACTAGATGTGTGCAAAGAGCTAAGAAGTAACCAGAGATGCTCCAGAAAAGCTAGGAAACAGGTTCAAGTGGGTCTGGGAGGTGGTTCAAAGCAGGATGGCTGCTTAACTGCATTGAAGAATTAAGTCTTATGTGAAAACATAATAGAATAAAAATAATCAGAGAATATTGGTATGATTATGGCTATCTGTAAGAACATACAAATTGGTATTGATAAAAGTAGAAATAAATTGACAGAGCTATACTTGCAATGAATATTGTCTTAAATTCTTACTTGTTGAAAGTGTAAGACAGAGGCAAAAAAATAGGTGAACATCTTTGATTTCACAACCAAAATAACTAGACCTGTATTTTTATGACCAAATTTGTAGTTTTGCGTCATTCTGTAGTGTATATTTTTCTGTCCGGCCACCGGAAAACACCATTTAAAGAGTAGGACTGTATAACACCTGATTATAGTGTGTTTTTTTGTGGTGTGGTTTGGGTTTTTTGTTTTGTCATCTCTCTCTCTTTTTTTTTTTTTTTTTTTTTTGTTAATATGGATGTGCAAACATGAATTAGGGTCAGTGCAGTCAGTACGTTGAAGCAACATGAAACTGAAAACAAGGCTGATGATTACTGCTTAAGAATTTCAGTGTGTTAAATGTCAGTTTGAGCAGCTGCAGATGACATCAAGGAGGAGGAGTCAAAGTTGTGTGTGAGGGCTTTGGACAGTCTGTGAGCAAAGAATAAGAAGCACATCAGAAGGATTTTTGTTGCCATTAGGAATTAGTATACGAGATTTTATAGGTCAAATGATGGCATTTTGATGAGAACTTAAAAAAAAAAAAGTCTTTGACTTTCTTAAACTGAACCATTTGGGTTTCATGATGCTGGAGTGTGTAATGTCTGTCATTGACTTGACAAACATTTGCAGCTTTTTGGGCAGCTGTTGGAAGCGGAAGGAAATAAGTGGAAATATGTATGTCTTTTTGGAAGTTCATGGCCAGAGAAGAATTCAAGTATGTATTAAAAAACCAAAATTGTGTTACTGCAGTTCATTATTATCTATCTGAATTGCTCAGTCATGGTCTCTTATCATAGTATTAGCTAAGAAATGAAAGTGCTGTGTATGTCAGAGTTGCCAGACTGCTCAAGTTGAGCTGAGACAGTCATCTGGCATTTTATGATCTACAGAAAGCAGGTGATGAGGTGCTTCAATGAGAATAGTTACTGGTGCTTATAGGGATATTTTGATAGCTCTTATTTCTCCTTGGTGACTCCGTGATTCAGATAAAATGAAATTTTGAAGCAGTACATCCCCAATGATAGACTGTTTCCAAGCCATGCCAGCTCTTCTTTTCCATCAGATATCACTCGGGAGGAGCACAACTCTATTGCCAGGCATTCCCATGGTGGTGTTCTTTGTCCTGTAATATTACCAGCATGGGATCAATGCTTGGTGTTTTTTTTTTCTGCTTCAGAGTCCAGTAATTTATAGGAAACACAGAAGCTGCTCAGTATTTCAGAAAGCTATAGGTTGGATGTTGTTGAGTTAGCAAGAACATGGGGAGGGGAAAAATGTGAGAGGAAGAGGGTTAAATTTTGAAAGAGACATTCAGATGTTCACATGAATGCATGTCTTGCAACTTATAGGTATAAGGTATACATGTTTTATGTCCAGTCTCCCTAGCAACTACTTTTCCTGGATTTTCAATTTCTAGCTTTAACGTGCAGTTTTGTGGCAGATTGAATATAAAAATATTGATGAGGTAGTGTCAGTTCAAGTCACCTATCCTGTTTTGTCAGGATTTAAAATTAATTTTGAAATTGTGCTAAAGCAGAGCAACATGTGTACACTGGTGACCTGCTGGTTGATCAGACACTTGTGGAAGCGCTTCATGTTAATGTTACTATTCAGAGATACTGTTCATATGCATGCATGGCCATTGCTGTGGAGAAGGGGTGTGTTTTGGCTGAGCGTGTAACAGCGGAAAGATGGCTCCAGATTCTCAGGAGTTTAAGAAGAAATGGAGCCTTGCAGGCTTTTAAGTGTTTCTGATAATTTGATTAAAATTTTAACTTACTGGAATTAATGATGAGTTCTTACTGTTTAATGAGGTCGTCCTTGTCTCTTCAGTTAAATATAAAATAAGGGAGGGGAATTTAAGCATAGATAATTGTCTGTTTGGTATGCGGAGGAATGAAAGACCTGACAAGAGGATGTTAGAACAATTTCTTAAACATTTTGTCTCAACAGAAAAGCAAAGGCCATAATTTAGCTTGGTGAGTACAACTTCATTTAAGCCATGCGTGTGCTTTTTCCTTGCTTTATATGGAAATGCATAATGCTTGATACAAAAGACTGCAGAGTTTGCTTCATACAAGGGAAGTGAGTCTTGCTAAGGATGTTTTTTGGAGCCATTTTGCATATTGATAACAAAGACTGTTTAGTCCCTTGAATAAAACATTAACTCATTCAAGCTGGGCTTGGTGGATTTTGGAATTGTTACTAAGGGCTTCCCTGATGCAACAGAAGCTGCACAGACATCGGGCTTGTGAGTTGAGGATATAAATGATACAAATTATCATTGGAAGAATTTAACTTGACTGTCAGTATCTAAGTATTAAGAAGAACAGTGGACAGGAAGTAGGTAGTCAGGTTCAGGAAAAGGTAGAAGGTTGTTGGTGAGGAGCTTTATTATTTTTAATTGTAGCCAAATAGCTAACATTTTGTTTTAAAGAGTATGGATTCCCCATCCTTTGTCATGAGACAGTCTTTTGTCCACCCTTCAATTTTGTTGCTTTTGATTGTGTTAACGGAAGCTTGAAGATTGTGTGGTAGCTGCTAGAGCTGTCTCTAGTGAACTTGCTCATGATTCAAAGCTGCTTGGTCAAATAGTTCAAGTTGCTGGTATTTGTGATAAGTTGCAGTCAGGAGCAGTCAGTAGTATTATCGAGGCACTTATGAGTGTTTTCCAAGGGGATTTTGTATGACTGGGAGGGTTATTACCTTGTGGATTGTTGTACACACAGGCTTCTGGGAGTACTGATGGTGTACCCAAGTTCTGTCTGATGGAAGATGCACCAGAGCTGAAGATGCTCAGTATAATCCTAGCTAGTGTTTTCACAGGAAGAGAGGAAGAATATGCAGGCTGTGTAATTAAATATATGGTTAACTCAAAGTAACTTCAGTTGCTTTATTGCCTTAGATAGTCAAATGCTGGTAGAATCATAGAATGGTTTGGGTTGGAAGGTTAAAGATCAGCTAGTTCCAACCCCCCTGCCATGGGCAGGGACACCTTCCACTAGCCCAGGTTGCTCAAAGCCTCATCCAGCCTGGCCTTGAACCCCTCTAGGGATGGGGCATCCACAGCTTCCCTGGGCAACCTGTTCCAGTGCCTCACCACCCTCACAGTGAAAAATTTCTTCCTAATATCTGAATCTACCCTCTTTCAGCTTAAAACCGTTATCCCTCATCCTGTCACTACATTCCCTGATAAAGAGTGCTTCCCCATCTTTCCTGTAGGCCTCCCTGGAGCCTTCTCTTCTCTAGTCTAATCAGATAGCATTACGTAGTCAGTTTTGATTAATGATATTCAGTACATGTTATCCTTGTTGGTTTTTTTCACTTGCATTTTCCCGTGCTGGTAGTCTGGTCATGAGACAAAAGTGTATGCCACAGCAACCCTCTGGAAGGGCTTGTCAGGGGATGAAGTAACCCCTGGAAAAATAGGATTTGGGTGGGGGTAGTACAATGCTTACACAACACAACACAGAGGCCATTTTGCATCTAGCAGAATTTTATTTGTTCTTGTTTACAAAATTTCTCAGCAACCACAGGCTTAGAGGGTATTGTGGCTCTTTGAAACTGGTTGAGATCCAATAGGGTTGAGGTTGAGTCTGTACTAATTAATTAACATGGTTTGTTTACATGTGGGGGGTGTCTTCACTGAAGGTGCTTAGTCTAAGAGCACAGGGTTCACACCAAAGGTTGGCTTTGAATGGCATCTGCTGTGGTTTATAAGCCTTCATAAGATAGACATTTCATAACTTAAAAAGGCTGGGATTTCTGGATCCAAGCTGACCCTTGAAATAACTGAGCACCATCTGCTTGATGATGCATGTATTTCAGCCGGTCTGGACCAGGGCTTGATCATGCTGGTTCAGAGTTCTTGACTATGACACAGTTCACCTGCAATCTACAGTGATATGAATTACTATTATTTTGAAACTGCCTGTTGGCACAAAAACTGTTAGTGCAAGAGTAAATAAGGAAGCTGTCTTCCTTTGTCTTTAAGATGGTTTGCTGTTATCAAAGCTTGTGAAGGTCTCCTAGAGGGTACTAAAGAGAGCTCTGATCAAGTGACAAGCTGGGAAATTGCATGTACTTTGAGAGGCAAAAGCTGGAAGATACTCAGTGATTTCGTTTGTGGAAAGAAATTTAAATCCTGAGTTTTGTATCTTAAAATTACTATTATTTGGAATGTGAAGATTCAGTGCAAATCAGACATTACTTGGAAAAAAAATAATAAATTTTACTGTCTGAGTAGAGTTGAGGCATACGGCTTGTCATGGCAGTGTTGTCGCATTGAACCTTGGGTTGCATGCTAGATGAAGGTGTATAGGGATGCATTAGGTCTGAGTTACTGGCAGACAGCATGTTAGAACTGCACAAAATGCTTTCCTAAATCCAAAGAGAAAGCAGCATTTGGCAGCAAAAGATCCACTGAATTTTATTAGACAATGGAAATACACCTTAGGTGTTGGGGGGAGGGTGAAGCTATGCATTTCTTAGCTATGATAGAGTTCTTCTGATATCCTTATGTCAGCGTCTCCTGTCTCTTAATCCATTGTGTAGTTCCACCTGGAAACCAGCTGAGCGCTTTAATAACTAGAAGGTCAATATTTGGAGTAAAAATATGTCTGAACTATTAGCGCCTTAGAAACTCTAGTGCAGCACTTGTGTGCAGGGAATCATTTGTAGTGGCTCAGTGACAATTAGTAAATCAGCTTTTCTTATTTTGCAGCTCGAATCGTAACTGAGCAGAAAAACTGATTGTTTTTGGTTTTTTTTTTTAATGGTGTAAGTTTTTAGAATTAATTCTTGTAAAAGGATAACAGATCCTTAAAGGAAGGCGAAGGGTCTAATTTCTTGATTTTAAAAGCATGTGAAAACCATGTGTGTAGTCTTCCTGATGTAGATGGTTTGGCTACTTGGAGATGCTGCAGATGGACTAGCAGCCTTCCTCATTTGAGTGAGACTAAAATTTTGACAGTGTGATCAAGAGAAAACTTTTTTTTACTTTAGGACTTTGAGAAGCCTTCCTCTATTAAATGACTTGAATTACAGGGAACTGTAGGAAGAAGTTAGACATGGATCAGTTCCTCATTGCTAGGATAATGTAACTTTTTATCATAGTTTCAGCTATTTGGAGCATACTACTGAGTGATTTGCTTGGTTTATTTGCTGAGTACCCTTACAAAAGTCTATTCTTCAAGGCACTATTACTTGAAAGAATTGCCACAGCTCTTCATTTCAATGTCCTGTTGTTCATATTGCTATTCTAATAGGGGAACTTTCAGGTTTTTGGTTGATGATGTTTGATGTAGGGAGGTTTCCCCTACATCCTCTGCTGTTTGGATTTGTTTTAAACTTTCTGTTCTTTTTCTTACAGTTGAGTCAGGATAGTGATTTTAACTGGGACAAATTAGCCCTTTGTTGCATTGTACGGGCCAGGATACTGAAGTTCTTAGAAAGAAAGATTTTGTTTAAATTGATACACTTGCAAGGACAAAATGGGATTTGTTGAATTTCAGTGAAGGGTTGTCTTGTTCCCTGTAGTACGATGAAACAACAGCAGAAATAAGCACAAGATAAGTTTTATATTTCTGTTAAAAAAAACAAACAAAAAAACCCAAGCAAACAAAACTCCAAACCATTGTCACTCGAATTTCTAGCATTGCATTTTGTTCCTAGAATGCACAACTGAAACGGGAATTTATGAATAAGATTAAGACTGGAGCTATAATTTATTGTAATGGAGGGGAAATCTGAATATGTTATGCAAAGGGTATTTTTAGAATCAGTTGATCCTAAAAAGCTGACAGCCAAAGTAGCCAAACCATCTACATCAGGAAGACTACACACATGGTTTTTACATGCTTTTAAAATCAAGAAGTTAGACCCTTTTCCTTCCTTTAAGGATCTGTTACCCTTTTACAAGAATTAATTCTAAAAACTTAAACCATTTAAAAAAAAACCAAAAACAAACAGTTTTTCTGCTCAGTTACGATTCGAGCTGCAAAATAAGAAAAGCTGATTTACTAATTGTCACTGAGCCACTACAAATGATTCCCTGCACACAAGTGCTGCACTAGAGTTTCTAAGGCGCTAATAGTTCAGACATATTTTTACTCCAGATTATTTTAATCTGAAAAAGGAAGTAGTATGTTTTGTTAGTGAACCAAACCTGGTATGTAACTCAAATTATTGCTCTTAGGAGTACTTTCTTCTGTTGCACTAAAATTTCTCCTTTCCCCTAATAGTGAGGTCTTTTCACAGACTTAATGTAAAGTTTTTGTGTGAGGGATTTTAGATTTGATGTAATTTAAGATACTCTGAAATGTTTCTACCCAGCCTTTCTGAAATAAGAAAGTTTTTGGGCAAAGTAGAATACAAGTCTGAGGTCAAATATTAGTTTGCATAGTAACTCAGAAATACAGGCAAAATGAAGAAGTACAATGTATGTCAAATAGTGGAAATCACTAGTTTGTGAGCCTAAGACTAGCTAAAAATGTGCCAGAAATAAACCAAAAGCAAAGAAAACACACAAACCAGCCACCTCTTCACAATATAACTCTTTCTGCCATCACTCAATATATTGCCAAGCAGCAAGAGTGCTCTGAAGACTTGACTCAGCATCTGCTATCACCCCAGCACCTCTAGTTTGAATGTACCTCCATCATGCTTGATCTCTTCTGCCTCTCTCTGCCCATAATTCCCCTCCCCTGAGCCACACCTTCAGTGTTTCCATAGCATATTCTTCCCTTGCCCAGATGAAGTCACACCTGCAGCCTTTGCTTTGGATGCTGCCAATTGTTTTCCTGGTGCTGAACAGAATCACAGCAACCGGAGCTGGCTGCATTGGTTGCAGAGTTGAACCAGCATCCGGCGCTGCATTCTTCTCCTCCCATCTCGTACTGCTGGCTGGCTTTCCACAGCTTGAGGAGAACAACTCCTGCTGTGGCTTTCCTCTCAGCTTGACAAGCCATTCAGCACTTGGTGGCCTCATTGCAGCATAGGAAATACACGGGTAGGTAAAAGGCCTGCAAGAATCTGCTAATGGTGTGCTGGTTTGAGGGCTGTGAGGCAAGCCAGGGGAACTGCACAGGGCACCACCTTGTGATGTGATGCTTGATCTAATTTGGTAAAGAGATAAAGCAGGTGGACCAAGATTTTATACTTTTTCTGCTCTTCCTGTAGGTCTGGAAAGAATCTTATTTGAACTTTATTGTTTTAAGTTTCTTACAAGGTGTTGAAAAATTCCACTCAAATCCTCTCAATAGTTCCTGGTTTTAATTCTGCTGCCCCGAAGCAGTGGGCTGTGTGTAGATAACTCTTCCTGTGATCAGTTTCCTCAGCTTCTGGTCATCTGCTCTTACCTTTCACAGCACTATTTTTTACATGCTTACAGGGGGAAAAGAGAGAATTTTTGCTACTTGAGGAATAAATGGTTTAATTACCAATTTTAAAGATTTCTACTGGCTAGTAATTATTGCATCTTGCACTAGTAGTGTATAGTTCCAAAAATTAATCTATAAATATTGTAAGTTGAATGCTTGTAGTAATTTGTCAGGGAGAGCTGCAACTGCATTGCAGGCATTGTTTTTTGGTTATTGTTAAGGATTTATCCTAGCTGAAGACACCTGCAGGGAAAATAATTCCAAAAGCTTCTTTTTGTGACACCAGCAGGAAAGCTGTTGGCAGGATTTGGTTAGCGTAGGAGACGCGTGGGACCTCAACTAAACAAGCTCATAATTTAGGGTGGCAAGAAGTCTTAAAGCTGATTTGGCACTCAGCAGAAAGAGCCTGCTGAGAAAGAGGATGAAAAGGATCTTCACCTTAGGCTATAATTCAGTTTGCAGTTTGAAAACAGTGCCAGGTTGAGCTTCCTGGCTGCTCATGCTGGTTCCTATGCACACTGGATTTGAAAAAAACTGAGTCAGTATAAGACCTTCTTCCTCCTCAGTCTTTTCAGCAGATGACTCTTTGGCTGGATCAGTTCCCTGCTGCTTTTCATCACACAGCTGCACAAATACTTCTGATGGCACAACAGTGGGGGCAGTGTAGGGGCAGGAATGAGCAGCTGGGGACACAGGCCCTTTAGATAGGCTTAGGGATCCATCAGCCGCAGTCTGCATCATCGGTCTGTTAGAAGAGAAGTCTCATGATGGGGCTTGTCTCCCAACTCTGGGAGGCTGCATGAGTGGTCTAGGGGTTTAGCTTGCACAGGCTTCTGAAATATCAATATATTTCCAGCTGAATCTCATTTTAGCTGGAGAAGGCTGGACATCTGAGAATGCCATGCTGTGACAGTGACTGCATTGTGCCTTGATAACAGTGATTGAGATGCCATCTGTAAGCATTGCTTCAGCCCTCCAATGAAACTATCTGTTGGTATGCAGTGGGTATTTTAATAAAATTTAAGCAAAATGTTAATGAATGTTCGTAGTTCCTCCTGTAGATAGAAGGGAACATTGGCTTCATTTGGGTGCTTTCCTTCTGCTTATCTAGCTGAAAACTGACTTGTTTAATAGTGGGGACAGCCTAACATGTCTGAGCATTGTTGGGAAGTAGAGACTGTTCAGGGTTGGAGCACCACTGAGTGGAGGAGATGGCAAGAAGAAATTAGGTATCTTCTTTCATAGTCTTTGTAAGCTATTCTTATAGAGGGAGGTCCTTCTGGCTGAGTTCAGGTAAAGCTGTCCATTGCTCTATCAAATTATTAATTCAGTTAAGATTTCTTCATAACTGATGTCACCAATAACTTTAGCAGTGACAACTGGCAGTAATTTGTTTCAGCACAGTTGGTGTCTAAATGCTGTGTTGCCATTGTTTTCCTTTGACACTAGTAGGGCTTTTGTGCTTTTTCTGTTAGCCTGTTCTTGCTTTTTGCAGTCACTAATGAGTGGAGATGCATCAAGGGATGAAGCTAAAGTCACAGCAGGTTGGTTTGTCAGTGGGTTAATTATGGAGAAGGTAGCATGAGAGAACAGGACAGAGATATGGAAAGTAACATGAGGGCAACTGACAGCTTAGAATCACCAGGCTGAGTGGAAGTAATACATAACATGCAGTTGGCAGGAATATGGCCAGTCAGGAAGAGGCATCTTGCAAAAAAAAACCAAAAACAAAAAACAAAAAACTGTTTCTGGAGAGGTGCTTGTGATCTTCAAAACATGAATGCCTTGTTTAATTGCCTGTTGATGGATGAATTGTCCCATCTCTTTAGCTGGTACTTAGGAACTCCTTGAGAGCCAGTAGCTGAAGCACTTTTACTTACTTTGCTCTCAAAGGGCATT
Organism: Pterocles gutturalis; assembly: GCF_000699245.1. Classification (NCBI taxonomy): domain Eukaryota; kingdom Metazoa; phylum Chordata; class Aves; order Pterocliformes; family Pteroclidae; genus Pterocles; species Pterocles gutturalis. The sequence goes on from NW_010131083.1 coordinate 11,339, forward strand.
GGCTTTCTGGAAATAGGTTTTAGAAAGAATGTTCCATGTAAATTTTAAGTGGACTCTTGAATGGTATCCCTACAGTGATGCAATATGTATTTTAAGAGACTGACTCACTTTTGAAATACTGCCAACATTCTGCAAAAAGGAAGATCTGAGTAATATTATCAGTTAGAAAATATGTCTACAGGGACAATTAATACCAGAGAAATTTTTTCCTGATTAAGATGTATCTCTAATAAGTTAGGTGTTGTGTGAGGATGAAGCTATGTCTACCCATATATTTAGAATTGTTAGAGAAGATGAACAGATTTTCCTAGGTTGTTTGGTTTTTAAAAGAGATTTTAGGGTTTTTTAAAAATTAATTTTGAAAGTAAGTTGTTATTGAAAAAGTATGGAAAGTGTACTTGAGAATTCCCATCTGTAAATACAGTCTAAGCAGACTGAAGAATTACAGCTGAAAACTAATGAGAAAGCTGTTCCAGAAGGAGCAAAAAGCTGCCAGGGAAGGTCAGTGACAGGATCTGACTGCAACACAAAATGAGAAAAGAAGATTGGACTCCTTAGGGGTGCTGGAAAACTACTCAAGAAGATATTGGTGCTGTACTTAGTGACCTAGAACCATACCCTAGTTGTTATTAATAAAAAGGAGAGCCATGACAGTCTTATTCCTTCTGACCAGATATTTTCATGTCTTGTTTATTTTGTGCTAAAACCAGCTTAAAAATCACTCTAAAAGAGTAAGCTTTCTTAGGCTGTAGGTCAAAGAAAATTAGATAACAGCTATTTATAATAATCAGACTGGTTAGACAGAAGAGGATGCCCGCTGATGGTTAGGCATGTATTGGTTAAAACAATGAAAATTGGGGGTGGCAGGGGAGACAAAGGGATGTTTCTTCTTACTTTCCCTGCCTGATTATCATACCTGCACTTTATGGCCTCTGTAAGTTCCTTGAAATGAGAATAGTCTTCATGGAATTGTTTACATTTTGACATTGAACTTTTTGACCTCTTATATGGTGGTTTGGAAAACTGAGAAGACAGGAGTCCGTGTGTTGAGATTTCCTCCTTGTACACAGATGTGTATGCAGAGAGGCAAATTGGAAAGCTGAACTAACATGTAGACTGTGATGTTAAGCTTCTACACCAAGATTTTGGACTATTCTTTATCAGTTTGTGTCTGGGTATCAGCTTCCTAAATAAAATTTTCCAGAATTTTTGTTGGTGTTGGAAGCTTTAGGTTTGAGCCTGTTGTTGTGAAGGGAGCCCTGATTCTGTTAAGAGTGACTCAACTTTTTTAACTGGTTAAATGATCTATGAGCGCTGTGAGAACTTGACGGAAGCCACAGGAACAAATGTTGTCAATGCTTTAAGTTGAATGGTAATAGTGGAAATTTGTCCCTTCAGATGGGTGGGCTGACAATAATAAGGAAGGCTTCCATGGAAAACCAGATCCCAACATAATTGTTTGGGTGCTTCTTTGGTCACTTGTATGCCAATATATAGTTTGGTAGGCTCAGCATTGTTTTACTTGCAGCATTTCAGCCTAGCTTGAGTAGATTAAAGCTGAATCTATCTAGATAGCTTACTTGTGGAAGCCCTTGATTGGCCATATGATGAGAGGAACAATAAAAACAGTTCTTAAGATCTTTTAAGACTGAAAAGAATTTGAAAGAATTCTGAAGTTGAGATAAGATGAACTAAGCAACAGTGGCTACTGCTACCTGGAGAACTTGTACGCTCGAGGTATCATGTTAAGGTCTAAGCTAAAGCTGTAGAAGATGGTCACAGTTCAGAAGGTGTTGCAGTGTGAAAGAAATGTGAAACTACAGTAGGAGGCAAGTACTCAAGTCTCTTGTTGAAGATCTGGTGGATCTTCATTTGCACTGTGAAGTTTTAAGCTTCCTGCTGGTCCTGCTGTCTAATAGGCACATGAGTGAGAAAGCTGGTGTTGAGTCAAGCTGAAGGTGACTTGAGGTGTTGGAAGTCTCTGGAGCAGTCAGTATTGTCAAATAAGTAGTCCATTCTAGAAAAACAAGAAAGGGTCAGGGTCTCTTCCATACAGTTAGTGGCCTGTCTTATAGACAGACTTTTCAACAAAGAAGTGTGTACCAAAGCCAACATTGCCCCTGGCAGAAATCTAGCTAAATAATTTTATTTTAAAAATTTTTTTTTATTGTATTGGGGTTCTCTGGATTAACTTGCTGCTGTTAATGGCAAACAGAGAAAGCGTGAAGCCTTTTCCTCTGTATATTATATATATACATACACACACATACATATATGTCATTACGAATCATCAGAGTTAGTATGGGACTTAAATAGAATAGCTTAGAATGCATTTTATAAAATAATACTGTTTATCAATTGAGTGTAAGAATGTGTAAGAAGGAAGAGCCTTCTAAGTTTGCAAATGTGCTTTTTTTTTTTTTTTTTTTTCCAAATCTCTATTTGCCTTAAGCAGTCTTGGATTCCACAAAGTCTGGGTGTGGGCTAAACCAAAACCAATTTATTAATTGGTAAGTGGGTATTAAGTAAAAAAAAGACAATCAGTACAACTATTGACAATTGTTTTGGAGAAATGTGGAATCTTTTTTGACTGGGTAATCTTTTCCATCGATACAGGGACATGAACGAGATTCTCTAAAGTGTCAGAAAGAAATGAAGGCATCTATCAGCTCATGTCAGCATCACATGGCTGTTAGCCTGTCTAAAAGATTTGCTCTCTGTAGGTTTGCTTACAGTACATGTATCATTTCACAAGTTGATGCAACTGGCACAACTACCAAAGGCAAAATGTAGGCCAGTGGCTGAGACAGACAGACAGGCTAAACTCACCGCTTGGCTCTTGATGTGCTTGATACATTCTTGATTGCATTCAAGTTATGTTACAGGTTGTACTGTGCGTAATTTGTGACCGTGGAATGAATTTTCATACCTGTCAAGTCCACCCGTTTCTGGGTGACTTAAAAAGTCCTTTAAGTTGATAGTTCAGAAAAAGTCTGTACTTCTAAAAATATAGAGAACCTTTGTAAAGGTTAGGAAATGATGACAAGAGTGCATAAAAGTTCAGTATTTGATGGTCATAGACACAGGACAGTACTGTAGATTCTAGTTGAATTCTCCAGCTTTAAAAAACCCCAACAAACAAAATCACCACTGCAAACAAAACCTAAAACAAAAACAGCAGATATTTACAACCATGAACATGACATCTTTTTGAACATGGGCTGGTATTTGATAAAGTAGAGGATACGAAAGGCATTTTAGCTTACAGGTTCTTTAATTTAACTAAAAATTTGGTTAAATGCAGTAGAAAATTTGCAGGTATGTTTGCAGAGAATTTTTACATGCTTGAGAAGCTTTCCTTGAAAAACTGGTAAAGAATTATGTAGTGCTTTCTAAGTGTACACAGAATTGTTAAGCATTAGTAATACAAGCCGATCTGACATGAGTGTTCAGTAGCATGTGTGTTGTGGTTGGCATTTCACGCTTCCAAGTTAGTCTCTCAGTGTTCATTTTGAGTATTCTGCATGCTGTGTGTTTCAAGACATTAAAGAACTTTCTTATTGTAATTTTTACCTCTTGACGTAGATTGATTTTCTCTGAGTAGCAGTTTGGCAGTTTTACACACAAAAAAATTGTGTTTAACTTGATCTGTGATACAAAGTATAAATTTTACCAAGAGGGCTTTTTTTGGGGGGGAGGGGGTGGGACGTGTACATTGTTTTTGGCATGCCCTTGCCACAAGCTAGACACCTTTAAGCCATTCCTGTTGGCTAGTTATCTCTTTATCTGTTCAAAACAAACAAACATTGCTGATTTTTCTGAAACATGTCCAGAAACAATCTCTTATTGCAATTTGAACTGAAATTTACAATAAAAATAGTTAAAACATCAAACAGAAGAAGCTTTTAAGTCCGGGAGATCATTGACAAATTCAAGTGCAGTGTTACAAAAAGCACTGCTATTCTGGCTTGGCTTTTCTTGATTCTGCAGCATTACTGTAAACAGGGCGTGGTGGCTAATGTTAATTTCCAAAGTTAAATATATTTAATCTCAGTGGAACAGAAATGAAATGCCTATCTCAGCTCCGTTAAAATCTTTTGTGATGGTTGAATAATATATGTATATGTATAAAATCATATAATATATAAATGTAATTAACTGAAGCTTAAGCTTTGGGATACTAGAAACACTAAATGCAAGAAACAAAGACAGCATTTATTTTTTAAAAAAATTGAATAAATGTTTGTGATTGATTTGATGGGCTGAACTCCTTAATGTGGATCATTGTGGTTTTAATGGACAGGAAATTAAATGAGTTAGTATGCAAGTGGATGAGAAGGAAAGCTAGATGGTAGAGAAATCTGATAAATTAGAAGTTTCCAGGTAGCCAGAAGGTGGAAATGCCTAACCTGAAAAGGTATTTGAGGAGTTCTTCCTGCTTTAAAAGAAATACTATATATTGCAGGCAGGATTGTTGTGCAGGGCTGACCTGGTAGTTTACTGTCAGTCCTCCCTTGAGGATGGATGCAGCAGAAGTAGGTGTTTAGTCCCCCATCAGATGAGCATCATAGGTGGGGGTATAGTCATTTGTTGAATCGTCATGTTTACACTTCTGTGGACTTGAAATGCGTCTGTTAGTCTAATCATATGTCTAGAATGCAGACACCAGCAGTTTAATGTGGCTAACCCTATTAAACTGGCAGTTTACAGTTTAAAAGCCCCTGCAACAGAGCTATTGAAATAAGAGAGGTGAGCTCCTTCCTTTGCTTTGGCCCAGAGTCTACAGTTGCTGCATCGTAGGGGTTGGCATGTGATGGAAAAGGCGTCCTTTGAAAAACTAAACTGAGAAATTTTACAGTAAGATGATCTCTTGAGCAGGTGGAAAAATTTGACTAATGAAAGGAAAGGTATGTATATTCAGAACTGTAATAGTATCACTTCACTGACTTCCAAAAAGTCAGATAAAATAAGTAATTTTTCATGGGTGATTTGTTGGAGGGTTTTCCAGCCTGAAGCCTGTTAACGTGTGTTCCCTGTGACAATCAAAATTGACAGATAAAAATTAGCTCAGGTACTTGCTCCCTTACAATGGGGAAGGATTTTCCCCGATACTGAATTGCAGTGTTTGGAAGACTGAAGTCTCTCCCCTATGCAACTTGGAAGGAGGAATATGAAGCTACTGGAAACTGATCATAATCTTATTAGCTCAAAGTGCTGTGTAAAGCAGCAGCATCAGTGGAATTATGCTTTCTGTGATACCTGTGCTGATTAATGGCAGTGTAACGGCAGAGTTGATCCAGCTTGGGCTACTGCTGCTGCTTTATTTGTAGGAGTAGTAGAAGTAACTGTGGTCCAAAGCAAAGCAAATGCTCAGTTTAGTACCTGACTTCAGCTGTCTTCATTTAAAGGAGAAAGTATTTTCATATATTTGTCAAAAGCCCTCTTAGAAGCTATTTAATTTTTCTTCCAGTCAGGGAAGACAGATGTGTTCCTAGAAAGATGATTTCTTGTGGGCTGTAGTTTGCAAGCATAGCATTTTTGACCTAACCATCCATTACATTTATTGTATTTCTCAACCTCCCAAGTAGAATACCTTATTTGTCTAAAAATTCACTACAGTTACCCAAACAGTCTATGACTGTATCTGTTGGATTTTGGCTCGTTAGACTTAAATATGCAGCAACATATTTACAACAACATTTCACGCACATGGTCACACACGCCAGGATTTGCCGGTTTTCTTGGTCAGAATGTTTGAAATTACAGAGAGCTGCTGTTCTCTCTGTTAAATGTGAAGTCCTGCATGTGGAATGGACTAACTCCCTTCATTGATCCAGTCTGGTGACCGAGTGGTTGATAGCAGCTCTGTGTAGAAGGCTGTGGCTGTCCTGGTGGGTAGTGGGCTAAACATGAGCCAGCAGTGTGCTCTAGCAGTGAGGAGGAGTAACAGCATCCTGGGCTGAGGTAAGAGGAACATAGCTAGTAGATTGAGATAGTGAATTTTCCCCCTGTACTCAGTATCAGGAATATTGTGTTGAGTTTTGGGCCAGTTCGAGACAAATGTTGGTAAACCTGAGCAGTTCTAGCTGGTGAATCACCAGCATTGTTGGGTTGGAGCTGTTGCCGTGTGAGGAGAGGCTGAGGTAAGTGGGCTTGTTCAACCTTGAGACAAGAAGGCTTCAGGGGACCTAATAGCTTTCAGATACCTGGAAGAAGGGAACTGAGATAATGAAGTCAGGCTCTCTACATTATGTGTGTGATGGGAGGAGCAAGAAATAACAGTAATGAACAGAAACATGGCAGGTTTTCACTGTAAGGGTCATTGAGCACTGGAAAAGGTGGCTGTGGGATATGGCCTTTGGAGGTTTCCAAGACCCTGAGCAACCTGGTCTGACCTCAAGATCTGATCCTGCTTTGGGCAGAAGGTTGTGCTAGGGGCTCCCAAGGTTCCTTCCAATCTGAGCCATTCTGTATTTGGAGTCAGCATCCAAGTGATAGAGAGCCAACAGGAGCTCTTTGATATTTCAGGTGCCCTTGTAGTACTTCCCTGAGAATTTATGGATTACTTCTTTCAAGTTACAGGCTTCCTTTCACTTAAAGGGTGTAGAGAAAATCTAAATATCCACTAGCATCTTATGACCTTAAAGTATAGATCGTTAAATATAGGTCTAAAGATAGCAGTAAGGACAACAGTAAGTACTGAGTGATGTTGAAATGGCTCATAAACTTCTGCAGCTGGGTGAGTGAAGAAACTTTATCACTCAGAAAACTGAGGCAGAATAGTGAAACCATTTCTGGGTTGGCATCGTAGACATAGCTGCAGAATCACTCCTGGTGAAAGGAAGCAATCTCAAGAAAGAAATGCAGCACAACTTAGAGAAGAAGCAGGTGGAGAGGAAATAATGGACTGTCTCTTATGTCAGAGAATTCTGACATAGCAATAGCAATATATAAGATGTAAGTATAGCAATGAAAAACTGTAGGTGAAGAAATAAATCCGAATAAGAATCTTGTTACATTGAAAGCAAATGTCTTACAACCACCCAATTTAATTGCTTACAAGTTCTGTACACCTTCCTGTGTAAGTTTAAACTACAGAAGTCTGTCGTGTAAGCGTTAGCTCTAAGGGCAGAATACTAAAGCTGTTGTTAATGGTTGTGACCAAAGGGTACTAAAAATCCCAAACTTGGACATCATCACAGCTCTGCTCAAATTCAGGTGGCTTTCTGCATGTAAGCCCCTCTAAAGAAAATTCTACAAACTACCCGAATGTTAACTGTGAGGAATTTTCCTAAGACAAAGCATGATTTCTGTACTACTATGGCTTATAATTGATTTTCAGATATGCCAACAGTGAACTAATATGTTGTTTTTGAGAAAGAACATACAGAGAATTAAATTTAAATAAGATTTAACATTAAAAAAGACTTGGAGAATGAGAATTGCATCTATGAGTAGTGAAAAGTTTACCTCTTACCCCCAAATCCAAATATCTCTTAAATACTCATGTAAACTGAAAAGAATTATTTAGAAATTTAATGACGAAAAACAGAGCTGTATTTCCAGCTGCATGAATTAATTAAATCATGCAATGTTACTTCAAGAAAAATTAGAAAATGAGTGTGGGGATGAGTTTGTATGAAAGGATACAGAAAATGCGGACAGTGTTGAGTTTATAACTTTTTTTACTCTACCCCCATGTGCTTTAGCTTTCTGTAGCTATGCAGGCTGTTAAAACACTGTGGGTTTTGTGCCCTTGTGGGGTGCCTGGGTGTGCTGAGGCACGGAGTGACCTGCTCGCGGGGGTCTCTCAGGGTTACGGGCAGGCGCAGCTGGGCCCCGTGGCGGCAGCACAGCCTGGCCCAAATGTGCTTGCAGTTGTGAATGAAAGAGTTCCCTATGTAGCCCATGTTTAGCTTGGAGTTAGGTGGTATGTTTGGACTGTCGTCTTTTTTCCATTCTTTGGGGGATACTTGTTTCTTTGATAGGTTTGCCCACATGATGCTGGCGAGGCCAACGTGTAATACTACATAGATGCTTATGGCCTGTCACAGTGAGCTGCATTCATATTCGGCAGTAAACCCTGGTGTCCTCTCATAAGTTGAATTGCTTACATAGTTGGCATAGTCTTACTGAAGTAATTGCTGATGTATGGAGCAGTGTTTCATGGTAAAACGCTCTTTCAAGTGCCTGAGTCATGTTATAGGCATGTTGTCTGGAAACGGCTAAAAGAGATTCTGTGTTGGCTTCCTTTGAACTCTCATTTCCTGAAGAAGAACAGGGGGGTTTAATGATTTTATTTTTGTGTAGCAGACTGACGTGGAGTTGAGGTGGCCCTCAACTAGGACAGCCCATGTCCTAGGTCTGTCAGGAAAGGTATCGGGGCTGCGGATTGACGCGCTTGCTGTAACACAGATCGAATGTTCTCCTGTTCGTGTAGCTGGCTATCAGTGACATCCTCTCTGATGTGCACACCCAGGAGGCATTCTGTTACGTGGTGAGCACAGGCAAAATAGCAGAAGAGGATCTTGTCTTTCTTGATTTGCTTATAAAAAGGTTTTCTTAGTCATATCACTTTTTTATGAGCTTATCTGCTGTTAGCTGCTTTAACAAAATCATGCTGCTTTGTTTGGAAGTCCTGGAAACAAAAGGCAAGGTTCCTGAAGTACTGTCAAACATATGCAGAAATCTGGAAATTATCTGTCTTGCTCCTAGTTTTGCTGTACAAGTTGTTAAACAAGTCTGTGGAAGACCAGTGCTGACAGGGGAGCTGGAATCCTTGTCAGCCCCAAAGCATCTGCGGTACAGAACATCAGGGAGTACTGTTCCACGTTACAATGAGAGAGAAAGCACTCTTAATTTCGGGGTCATAGTCTTAAATGTCTCTGAGTTCTTTAAGCACCAAAGTGGCAATGTCCAATTTGAAGCAAATAAGCATATTCCTTTTCCTTGGTTTAAACTGGGCAACTTGGATAATGCAGAGGCCAAATTTGAATTCAGCTTTTCCTGAAGGATTAAGACAACAGCCTGTGAGGCTTAAGCTGTAGGCTGATAAGATATGGCACTTCACCAGAGCTGTCCTGGAATAGAGACATTGATTCAGTTTGCCTGGATATGCTCCAGTTACAGCCTGGATTTCTTGTGCTAGCACGTGTGTGCCCTGTGTCACTGTGACACACTGTCAGTCAGCCTTGGAAAATGGCAATTAAACTGAAATTTTTACATGGTTTTTACTATCTTGTCTTTTGTCAACCCAACCCAAATGAGCCAGTTTCTTTTAACTGAGTGCGGTAATCTCTCATATTTACAGCTGGCGTTAGGAAGTTTATATCCATAGGTTATACTGTTATTCGGGTATGTTGGCTTTTTGATTAGAGATGAAATAATGGAGCATTAGATACCTGTAAGGTGAAATCAAGCAGAGTATTTTGTGCTTCTCCACTGTAATTTATCTTATGTTTTATCATCTGGTGCTGTAGGCAGGAGTTGTTACTCACCCTACTAACGCTTAGTTTGTTCTTAATTAAATTGTTGATGTAGAACGTTATCTAAATCTTGGGTATGTGTTAAGTTGAAATGATAAATTTATCAGGCAGTTAATAAATGTTCAGGTTATTTGTTTATGTCTGTAGACTAATAACTAGACAGAATATTGGGTGTTTGACAGGGTTTTTTTTTGTTTTTTTGGGTTTGGTTTTTTTTTTTTTTTTTTTTTTTAGTTTTGTTTTGGAAAGGATTTTGTAGTGTTTTAGAGATCAGGATAAAGTTTAAATATTATCACTTCAGTTTTAATTTTCCAAGGCAGTGTGTATGTCAGCTTTCATTTAGATCATGGCAATATCTTCTTCGGGAGGATACACATTTTAGAAACTGGGATGTGGATGTTCAGGGATAACTGAAGGTTTCTGTTTCATGTAAATGTAAGCAGAGATTAAATGATTAAGGAAATCATTCTAGATTTTGTTACATACTTATGTGGGATCTCCTTGCTAACAAATTCTCGTGTACACTGAAACTTTTTTGGTAACAAATGTTTGTTATTGTAGCATGTTGATTAGATAGCAGAATTCATAAAAACAAAGCAAAGGATTATGTTTACAGATGATCTAAATACAAAAAAAATTGCAGATCCTTGAAACTGACAGCTCTAAAAGTGGCCATAGTAACTGAGGATGGATAGTGAATGCTAGAGTTCATCTTCTACAATTGAAACCCTAGGCTTGTGTAAGATGAGTGGGCAGAGAGAAGGTTGACTGTTGAGTTTAAATTACAGTGCATATTTCAGGTTTTGCCGTTCGTGGTGTACTGTATGAAGGGTGGCCTAAGTCCAGACATTCAGGTGGTGAACTCTGTTAATCAGTTCTACTGGAATATCATTGCCTTAAGTACAAATATTTGAAAGTTCAGATTATTAAACTGAAATTTTAAATGAGCAGTTAGAAGCCTTATTTATAATTATGTGCTTGTCACAGATAAAGATATAAAAGATTAATAGCTTTTATTTGAAATAGTGGCCCTTTCTATTGCTGAGTTTTGCAGTTACAAGATTTCTAGTGCATGACTCCAGACTTGCATGGAGCTGGGGAGAAGACTGTGTTTTTAAACTGTCCTCCCATCTGGGAACAGTTGCATCTGGGTATTACGTAGGATTAAATAGCAATCATTGTCAAAGCCTATTTGGTAGTAAATCCAGGCGGAACAACTGTTAAGTAAACTGACAGTCAAGCAAACTGTACAGGCAGAAGATACGCATTGACAAAGATGAGTTGGATTTTGAATGTGAGTTGTACCTCTTTTTGTCTGACTGCTCAAACAAGATTAGTTGAAAAATGTTTTGACTTGGAAACAGAGCTTCTTGGAGAAGCTAGAAACCTAGCAGTTGTGGAAACCATTTCAAATTCACTGGGACCTTGAATTCAAATCTGACTTTTTGAAATCAGGATTCATTTTTCCTGATAAAGGGATAAGGATTTAATTTGCTGTTGTTCCCAAGCATTGTTTAGTTTATCCATTCTGGTGGCCACAGACATATTGAGCCTCTGGAGTGTGAACAATGTGTTCTTATAAATGGGATACAAAGCAAAAAGCTGGTGTACTGATACTTCTGAATGGTAAGTCATTTGACTATTTCTTGAACTTTGTCTTGTAAGTGCATGTTACCGTCTAATATTCAAAATTAAATTGAAGGTATAGCTTTAATACGATAGAATCTTCTCACTTATATGTTAGTTAATGACCTTGTAAGCTGGAGAAACAGAAAACATACCTATGGTGGGTGAAGCTTGACAGTGCTTCTTGACAATGTGTCAAAGCAATTCTGTATTCTTTTACTCTCCAAATAGATGTGGGTAACACTTCATGTTTTAGCATGATGTAAGTGATAATGGCAGCTATGGTATTAGGTGTAATCAAAATAGTGTGCTTGTGATATTAGTCATCTGCTGAAGGGAGCATAAATGCAGATACTGAGCTCATTACGAAGAAGGAATGCCTGTGGTGTGTTCAGGGGGAACAGCACTTCCAAGTAAATTAAGAAGATTCTGGAGATAAGGATGTACGTAGATAAGCTAATGGCCTCCTCTGTCAAATTAGCATTGCTTACCTGACAAACTATTAATTGAAAGACAATGATTGAGCCAGTAGCAACACAGTTGTTTTCTAGCTCTAATGTGCTGTTCTGGAGAGTGAAAATTCAGAGGATGGCATTGTAGCTGACTAGTGTAATGCAGTAATTCTGGCTTTTGTAATTTGATCCGTAATCTCCAGCAGTTTTCCAACAAGTGCTCTTGTCTGCTTTAGGTTAATTTTATTGTAATGCAGCATTTCCATGATAACTTCCCTTAAAAAATTTCTTTATCTCTTTGAAAACAAGGAGGACCACTGAAGATCTTTTCCAATTGAAGACTCTAGTTGGCATATGACATCCAGTTAACTTTGCTTTGGCTTGCACAGTATGTTAAAATTCAAACTCACAGCTGAGTTTCTAATGTGTGGTACCCCTGAAAAGAAATATATGGGTGCAGTGGGTTTATCTAACTTAGTTCATCTTCTGTTTGATGGGCTGGAGTTTCCGAACTGGATCAACTCCATGGTCTGGTACTAGACCAGTGGGATAGCTCTGTCTTCACTGATAATGCTTCTGTTCTACTATACTTTATAAGTGTTCAGAGCTATCAGGCATGTATTGAATGAGTAGATCATATTTCCTCTTGTTTTTTGATTGTAAGTTTAAGCATAAGGGACTGGTTTTTTTGTTTGTTTGTTTGTTTAAGTCTGATTATACATTACTGTGTGATTATTAATTTCTGTTAACTGTAGGCAGTCACTTTGTTGAAAGTTCAGTAAGCTGAATGCTTTTTTTTGACAAAATACAGGTTCTCCTTTCAACAGTATTCCACAAGTGAAATAACTGAACTGGTTTCTATGTACTATACAAGTTGATTAATTTAACTTGGGTTTTGGAAGGGAACTTGCAGAGTTTGAGTTGAAGGTAAAATACTGATCGTTCCATAAACTATTTGTCTAGGTGCTTGTTTAAACACTAAATTGCATTTCTTTCCTTTAAATATAGATCGGATTTAAGATAGCTTCTGCAATCATGGATTACCTTGTCAGCCTTAGAAAGCTGTTTTTTCTAAATTCAGTTGTTTCTCACAACTGAAGAGAGATTTTCATGGCTGTCACTATAAAAGTATTTTGCCTTGCTTTTGCAAAATAGCTCTCCAACTAGCTTATTCAATGTTTTAATAGATTTATTAATTAATTCAATGTTTGCTCTTAATGGAGCAGTGTGTTAGCAAGAAGGATGCTTATTGATGTCCCTGTGGCTTCATGTTGGAGATGTACATACCTGTGTGGATGGAGTGACTAAAAACTGTCAGTCAGCCTTCTCTTAAGGCAAAGATGAGTGTGATGGGTTTGCCCTTGGCTGAGGGCCAACCGCACACGCACTAACCCAATTCCCCCCACACCCGAGGACAGGGGAGAGAATTAAAGGGGTAAAGGGAAAAAAGAACTCGTGGGTTGAGATAAGAACAGTTTAGAGTCCCAAAACTGCACTCATGGAATGGAGATAACAGTGCAAGCGTCGCAGACCGAGAGCTGACCAGGGTGGGGGGAAGACCTTGGGAGAGTGACCACCTGGAGCGAGATGACCTGGAGCAAAAGAGATCCGGAACCAAAAGGGCCGATCTTACGGAGGGTCCTCACCTATATACTGGGCATGACGTGTATGTTATGGAATAGATTATTGGCCACTCTGGGCCTCAATCCCGAACCTAAGATCAAATCCTGGGCTAGTAACTGGGGCTGTGCTCCCTCCCAGCACCTTGGCAGCGGTGTAAACATCACTTATCAGCTTTCTTCTGAGCACAAATCCAAAACACAGCCTCTTGCTAGCTACTATGAAGAAAGTTAACTCTGTCTCAGCCTAACCCAGGACAATGAGTATTTCAACTTACATTTTTTAAACAGTAGCCAAAATGTGCAAAATCAGTTACAGATACATGACTTACACCTTTAAGTCAAACATGCACTTGGCTTGAGCAAGGGGTTGTTTTCTTTCACCTTGTATTTAGCTCAACTGTCTGTCCTGCTTTGAATTTGTGTTCAGAAGTCTGTGTGCTTGCCTGCCTTGTGTATTGGGTTGTGTTTGTGAAGAGAGTCTCTTTTTGATAGAGCATGGTAGTTTTAATAACCTTTCTTTTTTGAGATTGTGGAGAATTCCATTTATATTGACATTTTCCTGTATGTCATTCTCTCTCCTCCCTAAAAGTGAAACTTCCCAGAAATGTTTTTCTCCTAGATGACATATCCATTTAATAGGGAGATCTCTACTTGTTCAACATTTTTATTTTTAACCAGTTTGTCACTGGACAGCTATACTTGATAAACAGGATTTAATGCATGGTAGCCTCTGTTCAGACTGCTGACATGGTGGTGGTTAATCAAGCTAAGAATCCCCAGCCTGCTTTGGGGAATTATCATAAAACTCTGCATTAAGCTGGCACTGAAAAGGGAATATTCACTGAATCATGCCCTTGATGGTGCCGTTGCATGGAACTTGACAGAACCCATTCCTTGGCTTTTGCTGTGTGCCAGTGCATGTTTGCACACATATATACCTCCCACAATAATTTCATGAGCTATCAATAACTGTTTGCACAGATATCTATATCAGAAGATTAAATTATCTTAGTTTCATAGTGGACTTCTGAGTTAGCACTTTGATTAAAGCTTAATGCGTAATATCTCCTTTTTGGAAAAGCATAGGTAACTAGAAGTAACTTTAGATCTTTATGGTTAGTCCACCAGCTGCCAGTAGTTGCATCCTGCCTACCCTAACTGCATCATATTGCATAAACATGTTTGATAGAAGGAGTTGCAATGCTTGGGATAATTAAGCCTTTAATTCAGTTGTAATCAGTTAGTAGGTGCTGACAGTTTACCAAGTAACAGCACTGGGCTGAGCTGGTAAAATGGAAGCAGACTGGAAAGTTTTGCTTCCTGTCTAGAAGTTCTGTAGCAATACTTTCTTGCTATTGTAATCTAAGAGTGATTCAGTTTTTTTGATATTGCAAAGCGAATATTCAGTAGAGGTAAAGGGCTACTGCTCAATCATCAGCTGTTTCAAACCTTAATTCAACAGCAACAAAAAAGAAATCCCAATAAATTTGACTGTCACATTTAATTGGAAGTCTCTGCTATAAATGAAATTTTTAAATACAGATATCTCTAATGTGGAATAATATGCTCTAAATTGGAAAGATCAAAAAGAATGTAGTAAGGTCAGGGAGGTTATATCCATAGAAAGTAATTGAGCCAAGAGCTTGAAGAATGACAGTTCAAAAAATCTGGACATAAGTATAGTCATTTGAAAAGTTAGTTTAATGGCAGTCAATTACCCAAAGAGGTCAAAAGCAGGCCTTGTGTGAGGATGGGATTATCTCATGTCTGCCAGCGACAGGCTGCTTTGGTAGGCAATTTACGGTTCTGATACTGGCCCTGTCTGAGAAGCATTCTGGACTGATTCAAGGTAATTTCTCATACATCCAAATAAACTTTAGTTTTGTTGATTTTGAGTCTTAAGTTCACTTTCTTTATAAAATTATCACTTAATAACAAATCTGTCAAGAAGGCAAGAGAGGTGCTGTGTTACGGTGCTGTAACTTGGATCCTTAGTGTCATCATGCGTATCGCTGTTTCAAGCACAGCTGACAGCTAAGTCCTGTTAGTTCAAAATTTTACTTTTTAAGAGAGTCTAAAGTACTTTATGCTTGTTTTTCCCAGATGTTGAGCTGGTAGTACAATTTTTAAAACTGCCCTGATTTCAGAGCAGACTGTTGCTGCTAGCAGTATTAGTGTTCTGACAGAAATATATCCTAGCTTGCTTGCAGCTTCTTCTTTGAAAAGTTACAAGCCATGGAGTTTGTGTTTGGTGCTCAGTTACCGAATTCAGAACTAAGTTGGCCTTGGAAATGTACTGAGCTAACTGGGATAAATTTGTATACAATGGAGTTGTATATGGTAATGGTCTAAGTCTTGCTTCTGATCCTCATGAGAACAGAAGTATACAGAGTCAAAGCATCTGTTGGAGGAAGGGTCTCTAGATATCTCAAGCTGATGTACATATACTTCAAGTTCTGTAAGTAATTTCTAAAGAGTACTAGTCCTCCTGATACATGTTGTGAAGAGTAAATGGATAGTAGATAAAATGCTCCATGTAGTTTTATTACTCTTGTAGTTCAAGTAGTGGCAATGAACTGACCTCTTAGTATGAGCAAGGTCGATGCAGTGGTAGTGGAGATAAAGTATAATAGGAAAATTGTGCCTAAAGGACGGTAAGAATATTCTTGTGTATCAAATGTATTAGGGGATGCTGGTCATATACATTTATGCTTAGATAGGGAGGCTGTGCTCTGATGTACCAGCTATTGAAACCCTTGGAAGTCTTTTATAAAGAAGTTGCAGTCCAAGTCTTGCAGTCTTCTAAGACAATCCTGGATTCAGCACTCTAAACCAGAATACACACCTGTTATCTGTCAATACAATTTCAGATACCCAAATGAATTGTGCTGGAAAAGGATGTGATACTGCTTCATTTTCAAGCTCTCAATAGCTTCCAGGCTAAAAAGACTCAGTAAACCTCTGACATTATTACTTAATTTCTCTGGGGTTTTTTTGTTTGGGGTTTTTAAAAAATATTTGTTGATGTGAGAGTTTGGCAACTTGAATGGGGTATCAGGGTATTTGAGCTCAGAAGCAAATAAGAATGCTGCCGGGTGACTTGTCTATAATAAAAGTGACTGTATACCAAAAGCACTTCAGTAGAGAGTGCTTCTCATTTAATAACATGTAAAAATAAAAATATTTGCCAAACTAAATAATGCATCAACTGTTGCTATGCTGTACTACTGCCATAAACTTGTGTTTTAACCTGATGAGATGGTATAAGAGGAGGGGGGAATAATAAAATAAAGGTGAAAACAGCTAAAGAGAAATCACATTTGTTACTGTCCTACTCTACAGAAGTTAATATTTGTAACTAAGCTTGCTGGGTCATTTAGAAGTACGCTTATGGACTGCTAATTGGTTTTAGAGTTTAAAATCTTCAGAGACAACTTGTGCTTTTTTTATCATGTCAGGAACGAAAGACATGAAGGCAGAGGCATGGTTAAATCATACCTAGTGCTTTTAAAATACATTGCAGACTTCTGAAGTAATGCACTTACATACATGCCAAAGTACATTGCTGCTTTTTTAATACAAATAAAATGTTAGCTCCTGTTGTCTCAAAGAGCTTTTCCAGGAAATTATATGCACTTCGAAGTTTGTGTAGAGTGAGTCAGTGTTGTAGAAGACCAACAAACCCATTTTAATTGAGCTTAAAGTAGGCCATTTTTGTGAACTTAATTAAAATATTATAACTTACAGTGCTTGAATCATTGTCATTATCCTGATTTGCAGATGGTATCACATGGTATCTATACCGTACTACATAATGCTTGGTAAGTCTGAGCATGTTCTTTAAAGGCATGGATCAGAGGTGCTATAACATGCCCATGTGATGAATGCCCTGTATTGAAATAGAATAACATGGACAACATTTGCTAGTGGTGGTATTTTGCAGGTAGTGTTACAGAGGTGGATGACTGGATAGCTTGGGCATGTAACATCTTTGCATTGTCCATGCTTTAGAAGGCTGAAGAATAACGCTGATGGGTGAATACTTACTTTTGTGTAAGCACAGCCATCAACGTTCTGCACTTACTTATTTGAGTGCAGCCACATTGGGGTCAATAGATTTGATTTTAAAACTTTGGGCGTGAAATAGTGGGAACTCACAAGTATTTGTTATACTGGATTTTTTGCGTTGGCAGGTAGTAGGAAGTGGTAAGTTGCAATCAAGTTTTAAATAGCTTTTGTTTAGTTTGGCCTGTAAAATGAGAATGGTTTCATATGTGATGTTTTTAAAATTGAAAGAGAACTTGATTAGCACACTTGTGAGTATAACATAGTGCCCCAACTTTCAAGTAACTGTTGTTTCCAAATAAACTTGACACCATTATAATAGATATCAATCGTTTCAATATTCATGTGAATATTAAAGCTATAGAAACAGTTGGGCATCTGAATGCCTTTAGAAGATTCTGTCTACAGGCTTCTGTCCTAGATGGGGTTAGGAGCTGTTTGCTTTGTCTTGCCTGTCTCAGTATTGCATATGCTACATATTCTTAATAAAGATGAGCTTGAAGCTAAATTTAGTCATGACTTGAGGACAGGTGAGGTGATCAGAAATTTTTCCCTGTTTTTGAGTGCTGAGTTTCGGAGTATGCTTCTGAGCAGAGTTGTGAAATTGCACATGCTGCATTTATAGCATTGTGTATCCATTTACAGAAATGGATGAAAGCGAAGGCAGGATTTTCATCTTGCTCTCGTTACAGTAACATAGAAGGAGCTGAGTAAGCGGAGTTCACAGAGAACACCCAGCCTTCATTTAGGTTAAATTTCTGTACTTCAGTAGCTGTGTTAAATGTAGCTCTAATGAGATTCAGGCTGCTCGCCTTTGTCATCTGAAGGAAATAATCTGCTAGAACAAATTTGATAAATGAAGAATGAAACCTCCCTTTCTTAGTCATGACAATCTGCAAAATCCTTTCTATTGATTCTTGAGTTGAAATCTGTACGGAAAGCAAAACGTGGTAAGGGTCTTTTGTTTGTTTCTGATGAAATCACCAGAGGGATGAGATGGGGAGGATTTTTGTCAGGGCATGGAGAAGAAGCTTTGCGTGACTTCAGATTGCTCATGTTTCTGTCCCTGTAAGGTTTGGGGGATGGAGCCGGGTATGTAGCGTGTGGCAGCGCTCCTCCCGGACTGCGCGATAGCTCCAGCCCTGCACAAAGCTGGTGATGTAATGTGTGCTGCTGCGAGCGCGCGGTCATGTGGGAGCCATGCTGTCATCGGCTTGCATGCAGATCGAGCTGTGCTGCACTGCTTCCCTACCGCCAAGCCCGCGTGTGGCTCATTTTTGTCTCAGTAGAGCGATTGCTTTTTTGCTTTCTTTGCCTTCTATTGTCTCAAATCTGTATTTTTAATTCAGGCGGCATGTGTGTTAAGAATGCGTCTGCACCTGCTTAAAGTAATTCAAGCTATAATATCTAACGTAATCCTAGAGCAAATGAGACAGGTATTGGCCATCTCTTTTGGCATTTCATGCTAATCTTACTCTCCCTTTTAAAGGCAGGGATGGAGACACGTTGCTGTTAGCAACCACTTGCATATTAGAAGTGAAATATCCGAGCTTTAATTCCCATGTGGGCTCCTGATTACTATTATTTTTTTTTAAGAATTGGTTCATTCTAACCAGTAGCATATGTTAATCAGTGTTTTAAATAAAATTGGCACAGTAAAAAGAAAAGAAATGGAAGGAAGTTCTGCTGTAAATCTTGATTTGCTTCAGTCTAAATGCTTCTGACAGTCACACATCTGAAGCTGAGGGCTGTACAAAACAAGCTGCGGACAATTCTTTGCTCTATTTGAATCAGTATGAACTTGACTTTTTACAATGCAGCATGAAGTAAAGAAGTGTCTCCCCCTTTCTCTTCATGTTGATCTTTTGTAGGTGCACTGTAATGTAGCATAGAAGCTCAGATTCACCCTACATTTCCCATGCCTCAGTGTTCTTTTAGCTCCTTACAGCTGCAAACTAATAAAACAGGAATTTGAAGGAATGAGCACTGTGCACAAATCAAGTTATTTGACATGCATCTTGTTGCAAACTGCTAGTTTCACCACAGATGGAATATAAAATGTCGTGGAAAAAAAAAGGTGGGGGGGAGAGGAAGGAATAGTCAACAAAAAATGGTTGTTTTAAGTACTTATGTCTCCAAATATGAATGTAACCTATTCTGATTTTTGTATATGACTCTCCATAAGGTCATGAAAGTGTTGTGAAAATGTTTGCGTATTTAAAAAAAGGGGGGTTGAAAAACAAAAAAACTGAACAAACCAGTAAATGCCTAATCTTGGAGTCAATGAATGATAGGAAGTCCAAAAGCAGTACTTCATGTTATAAAAAAGAGCATTTCTTTTGAAGAATATGAAGTCTGGTTTTCGGTATTTTTGATTGATTTCAGGGCTGATGGAAATAGTTCTTCCTATTGTTGCTCAGGATAAAACAATGCAGGACAATTTTCAATCTGTTTTAGATTGCTTATTTTTACTGCCCTTGCTGTAGTCTTCATCAATTTCAGTGTGGAAAGAGATTTATCCAGATGGTGGTTTGGAACAACAGCCAAAGGACATGATCTAAAATGTTACGTTCCAGCTGTTGCTGAATAGAATTTAGAAGCTACTGCCTTTCACTTGATCTCTGTGTTGAACAGAAAGATGAGTAAAATTGCTTACAGACCTTGTTGTTAAAACAACTGCATGTCAAACCAGTCTTGTATAGGAGACTGGGTACCCTCCTGATAGCTCTGACAGTGTAGACCCCGTAAGCCATGAGTGTCTGTAGCAACAGTCAACAGGGAAAGTCTCTGACTGCAGTGAGAGCAGGGTACTACGGCTGTGGTTGAACACCACTATGAAAAGGTTTGCCACCTCAGCAGG
The DNA here is from genome assembly GCF_000699245.1 of Pterocles gutturalis. Classification (NCBI taxonomy): domain Eukaryota; kingdom Metazoa; phylum Chordata; class Aves; order Pterocliformes; family Pteroclidae; genus Pterocles; species Pterocles gutturalis. The sequence goes on from NW_010131083.1 coordinate 31,449, forward strand.
GCAGTGAATTGGAGTATTGCAGTGCTTAGAGATGGATGAGCAGTTCCCACCAAAACAAACGAACTCCCAACAATGTCGGCAGGCCAGCAGGAACAGATTGAACGTTCCAAATGGGTAGAAAAATTTAAGAACACGGTTCCCCTCACTTCAAAAGGGGGAAAATGGTCAGATTTTTATTGTCTCATCTTAGGTTTCAATTGAAAAATGGACGTTTGTAATTCTGGCTTGCACATTTCATCGGATCAAAGGGTAACTCAAGTTGGAAAGGACCTTGCTAGAAAATACTGATAACCCTAAGGTTCCTGTTACCGAATTAAAAGGAAATTGCAGATTTTTAACAGTGTGATGTGGGATTTGGAGTTTTCTTCAACTTACGTTCTTAAGGCAGCTCTTCCAAGTTTTGCACTACACACCTGAGGTAGCTAGTTTCCTGGTAATTGCTCTTTCTTAATTGAGAAGTAGATGGGCATGTAAGCTTCCAAGAAAAGGACGGTAACTCAGTCAGTGAATTTGGTCTTGCTTGAGTATTTGCTGTCAACTACACTGACAGATTTTTCTTGTCCCACATCCCTCTGTATGATGTTGTGCTCCCCACATATAATGTATGGTCAGGAGAGGTGCGTTGTGGTGTCACGACAAACCATAGAGAGGTTAAAAATGGTAAGAGAGAACTTCTTGTACCTAGCAAAAATGCCAAAACCTGAAAGGGACTTAAAGACATAAGTAACCTCCTAATGAATCTAATTTTCTTACTTCAAGGCAATTTCTAAGCTGTCCACTTCTGTGAGGTCCTGGTTCCTATGGGGCGGCACTGCATACTGGCTCGGTACTGATGCGGTGCAATTCCCTGCCCTATGTATGGAGAGTGCATAGGATGCAAAACAAAACAGGATGAGGAGGGAGATTTCTGTGAGCTGTTGTGATTAAAGTGAGGGTTTGAAGGTGTAGTGTTTTCTGATGAGTGGATCTTGAGCCTGGTCAAAGCTGAAGGGAGTCAAAAGCGGACTTGTATCGTACTCCTGGAAATGCTTTAAATTCAGGACAGGGTTCTTAATGTTAAATGAATGGCTATTTGATACAACAGACACTCTGCTTGAGCTTGTGACTATGGCCGCTAGAACACCACTCAAATCATGCCACTCTGGTTATGTGCCTTTCTTGGAGTCACCTGGAGGCTTTAGAATCTGGACTACAGTGAATGAATACATGATGAATCCCAGGCTTACTAATGTTGCCCAGTGATCTGTATGTCATTTAAAAAAAAAAAAAACAAAAAAACTGCTGATAGTTCCTCATTTTCTCCTAAAAAGAAAGGTCTTAAAGATGCCGTGACAGACATACTTAAAAGTTAGTGTTCCTGAGATTAATTGCCATTATACCTTTCAAAACTGGTCATCTGCAGGCTCAGGAGCTTCAGAGAAGAGAAAAGAATTGCAGTCTTTGCCATAATTTCCCTGAATTCCCTTGCTTTGTTGCAATGTGAAAGATGGTGTGAGATTGCTGAGCAGCAGTGAATATCAGCAATGTCTATAACGGGAAGTGATTAACAGTGCAGTTGGTGAATTGACAGCTCTGATTGCTCTATGAATCCTTTACTTGGTACAAAAGTATGAATTCATAGTTAAGCCTACCAGAAAATTGAAAGTGGCACTTAAAATACTTGAGTTAAAATCAAGAAAAGCTATCAGTAATACCATGCATGCACTAACTTCAGTTACCTTTTGCTTGCCTTTGCCAACCCTTTGGGTTGTATTCTCAATTAATGCTTTTTTTTTGTTCCATTTTCTGCTTTATGAAAGTTCAGTTTTCTTTCTCACCTTTACCTCAGTAGTCTGATTCCATTTGTAAACCCAGGGATTCATGGAGTTCAGCAATCATTTTTCACAAATCTGATTGAAGTAAAGAATCAAATGGTTCTCCTGACTTAATCTGTACTGGTTTCTATGTAGTAACTTCAGAGTAAGGATGTAAAAGGCTTTGCAATGGCTGCTTGTGAGTCTTCTCATATCTTGTTTAAAATTATTTTTCATGGAATAAAACCATCTTTAGAAATTTGCCCACTGTCCTATTTTAAAAACCTCTTCATGGCAAAACAGAAAATAAGAACCTGTTTTGTGTTTTTTTCTATACACTTGAAAAACATGGGAGGTAGCGTATAAATTAACTTGCTGCTGAGGTTTATCATATACAGATGTTAACTGATAATCAAAGTTGAATAAATCTATGGATTTCCAGAATTTAAAATTAATGTCATCATCTTGTGCTATGGTGGAGAAAAAAGGGCAGATAATGAAACTTGGATCAGTCTAACAATGCACTAACTTTATTAAATTTGAGCTTCTTTATTCCTTTTTTTTTTTCTTAATGATCTAGAAGGCAATTTATCTTGAAATGTAGCTAGGATGGCTTTACAATTAAAGGGAAGAATAGGTCAGATTTCAGTGTCATATAACTGATACCATTCATGTTGTGAAATAGAGGAAATGCTAAAGACAGCAACATCTTGGATTCTTTTTACTTAAATGTTGACAGGCTACAGTTTTGAGCTTTTCCGTTCCAAGGTGAAACTTAATCAACATGAAGGGACCAGTGGATGCAAGGATTTGTGCGGAACAGTTTGCAGTTGCTGCTGCCTTACCTAGATGCAGGAAGTTGCTGCTTGGCTAGGAAACAGTCTCTTCCCCACCCATGGAAATTGTTTTATCTCTCGTCTTCTTGCAAATATTTCTTTCCATTTATGGGAAACATAAATCAGTCTGATTATTACCTAACTCCCAGATTACCTGAACCATAGCATTCATGTAGCAGTTCTCAGTTTTGATGTGGGGTTTTTCCTTCCTGTAGAATTTAGTGTAGCACATGGATTTTTGAGCAGAAACCAATCAAAGCAGGTCCTTTGAAACACAGAGAATACTCCACTGGAAAATAACTCACAGAAAGAGGTTTATTTTGTTCAGGATGGGATTTCTGTCAAAGAAGAGGTGGGGATTAGAAGGTTGGTGCTGGAGGGTGCAGCCTGGCAGATAAGGCACTTGCTTACTGTCAGTGACATGACACACTGAGTCACTTCTGAAGTTTGACAGCCTAAAGCATCAATACATTCTGGGTTGAATCTGTCTTTTTTTTGTTTGCACCTGTAAAAAGGTCTTGGTTCTATGTTGCAAGGTGAGATGCATTTGCATTCTTAAAAGTTTGAGTTTTCAGGATGAGAGCATTCTCTTCTTTGTGTTTTTTCTAGCCATGTTTCAGAAAAGTTTCGAGTCATTTGTGCGTGACAGCAATGGATGAGTGCTTCATCAACCTCTTAGTAAAGAGATGCTGCTCTCAGTTTCTGAGTCTTTTTGTTGTCTTAATTTCTGTTCCTATAATTTCTGTTTGCCATAACTGAATGATGCATGTCACTGAAGATACCTCCAAAAGTATCAAAGACTTCTGTGTTCCTGGGGCAGCAATGCATCTTTCGGGAAGCTGTTTCCAGTGTTGTTTTGTATTGCAGTTCTGTAATCAAATTGTTAGTTTAAAAAGTGTGTTGAAGGCAACTTTGTCTGCTCCCTTTAATTGTGTGTCTGACTAGTTACTGATCACTGCAGTGCAAGATGATTAACAGAGTTTACCTTGGTTCCTGTGTCTGAAGGATGCTGATGCCTTAGGCTAGTACAGCATTTGTCTTGGATGGGTGAAGCAGCAGACAGGGTACCAGTTTCTGTTACTGCTCTGAAGTTGACTTGCTTGCTGTATTTCAGTGCCCGTGGGAAGTTTCAGCAAGTTGGGTGCTCAGGGGAGCAGCAGAGTTACAGGAACGCTGTGATTTCCAGGCATAAGGTGCCTCCTCTATGCTGGCTCACTGTCCCGTCTGCAGGGCAGGCAGAGATGCAGCTCTGCGGCCAGGTGTTCGCTATGGGATTTGGGAACGCTTGCAGCCCAAGTGAGTGGGGGCTGCCCTGGCCGTTTGGGTACAGGGCTCTCAGAAACCTCCTAGAGGTCATACCTCTACCCAGGAGTGCTGTCTTTTCATGGGTCTTTCAAGTTGTTTAAATTAATATATTGCAGCAAAATATCTTAGCTTCATGGAGCATGAGAAAAAGGATTAGTACAGACAATTTAGTCTGTTAGATTTGGCTGACTGATGCAAAGAGGTGGTGTGTTTGTAGGAAAGACTTCTTAATTTTCCAGTGTACACATCTGTATTAAAAGTTTAGGTGATTTTCTTTTGCTTCTTCCTTGTTTGCGTATTTTAAAGATCTTTAGTTGTGTGATAACAATGCTTCAGTAACCACTCTGTGATAACAGGCTCTGCGTTGTTAGAAGGCTGTATTGCTTAACTCAGGGGATTGTGTAATTCTGAAAGCTTCACGAGGGGAAAAAAACCCCCAAACTTAAATTGAAACAGGCTACTTAGTCGTGTGTTACTTAATCTACTGAAGTTGAGTATTAATTAGCATAATTTGAGCTTCTTCCCTCTTAACTGGTAGTTAGGGAAAAGTGTCTGTATGACGGATGAGACAACAGGAGGGCATGTATTACCTATTAAAAATGTGGCGCTGTAAAGTGAGTATTCCTGTAACAGTTATTGAAAATATCAAGGGTGTTTTTGCTGCTTAAGTCTAGAATTATCTTTAAAAGATACTAAGGTAGGATTTATTGTGAAGTACACCGTTTTTAAAATACCAAAGCCTTACCAGGTTAACCGAGCAGTTAAAGAAGGGCACAATCCTGTGCCGTGTATGCGCATACATCACGCTTTCAAAAGCGAAGCGTGCGCCGCGGCAGTGAGAGCCCGTTGGCGCTCCGTGCTCGCCCAGCGCTCTCCCGGGCAGCGGGTGACTGTG
>NW_010131084.1:0-10560 GCF_000699245.1 Pterocles gutturalis
TTTGCTGCGGAGCACCTGGCCCGGTAGAGCCGGCCCCAGCCCGCTACACCTCAGCCCCTGGGCGCTCCCCCGCCGCCCCTGGCTGGGAGCTGGTGGTGAGGGGGCCCCGAGGGGCGGCAGGGGCCGCTGCCCTGCAATGGGTGCTGACATTAGAGGGGGGAAATCGTCGGAAAGGTAAAAGGGTGTACTTTCCGTGGTACTGGACGTAATCTACACGTCATGTAAGTTTCAACTTTCCCTGTTACTGGAGGTAATGTACACCTCATGTAAGTTTCAGTCATTTTCATCCCGGTGGCACCAAATACTTCATTAAATAGCCGGGAAACTGTGCAGCCTGGCTTTCTCCTCCTCAGAACTCGCGATCTAGATGGTTTCCTTTGATGAAAATTATTACTGCGTTATTTATTTTTAGTTACTGGTTTTGCCAGTCTTTTGTGAGAACATTATTGGAAAAGGGTGGACCTTGCCCTTTGATGGGATTTGAATTCACTGGAATACAACAAGAGAAACTGAGGGCGAGTGCTGGCGCTCAGGAGGGTGGCTGCGGTGCTTCGAAGGTTCAGGCGATGCAAAAAGAAGAAACCCCATTGCCTGGATCCAGTTAAGTGAGGACACAAAAGATGAGCACCCAGTCCTTGATCTGGACCCGATATTCCTGACTGGAGAGCAAAGAACAGATAATTACAGATTTCTACAGGTAATGGCTCAGGAGGCAGGTGTTATATTTGGAGCTGATGAAATAGCTTCAGTATCTGTGCTTCCAGAGTAGTTTCCAGATAGAAGATACAGTACTAATGAAGCCTAAGGGTCATGAGAGAAATGGAAGAAAGACTTTTTGGTGTCTCTTGCCACTTAATCTACTAGTCAAAATAGAAGTACAGTAAAATCTCCATGTTCATTATCATCTTGACAATCCCGAAGCAGAATTGTTTGATACAAAGCTGTGATATGGAGCCAATTACAGGAAATGTCTTCCTTTGCAATTCAGCCTTTCCTGGGCTCACAGCAGCCATGATACATCTATTGCATTATTTCTGTAGAGGACCATACTTGCAGGCCTCACCAGAAATATGAGAATCACTTACTCCTTTCCTCCCAACCCCATTCACAACCTAGCATGTATCGTACTATATATTAAGCTATATAGCCTTACATTTAGTGTGTCAGAAAGAATTCTATAATTAAATCTTTCCGCTGGATGTGTTTGAGTTGTTTCTCAATATCAGTAATGTAAACAATATGCTCCATTTCCTTAGATGTTGGAAACCATAAAAGCCGAACTGATATGCTCTTTTTTTTTTTTCTGTTTATATTTAAGAGGCCTGCAACTAGGTGTATTCCAAATGCCCAAGGTAAGACTTAAGTAAACACAGTCTCCATGGTGAGTTTAATGACCTAGCATCTCTGTGAGATCACACATGCATATTATGAAAGTCTGAATAAATACAGATAATATTAACACAGCATACAAAATAATATACATAAACCTTATATTTGGCTAATTCTATAGACAATGTACTGCATACATAGCGCTCGGCCCTGATATCTAATTTGAGCCATCTGCACTTTTCCATGCGCTGAAGCAGGCTAAGGTTTGGTTTCACAAATAATTTTTTCTGTCTGCATGAATAAAGATTTATAAGCTCACTTAGGATCAGACAGATCAAGCTGTACACTGCTTAGGAAAATACACATACCTTGCGCTGTTTCCTTTTTTTTTTTTTTTTAATTATACATTGGGAAAGCACGTTTACGTCAAGACTGAACTTTTAATACTAAGCAGTTATTAACTTACTGAAAGACTCCAGAACAATATTCTTAAAAACCAGTAACTCGGGTACATTGCACAACATTACAATGCTTCCTGCAAAATACATCCGAAAAAGACAGACAGCAAAGAACATTCGAACTGTAAGTACCATTTTCCACTTTAAAGGTTTTTAAATATTTGTTTGCTTGATTTTTTTCTTCCCTGTTCTCTTGCTGTGGGTTTGAAAGGATTTGGTTCTTTAAGAGCTGAAGAGCAAATACTATTCCTTCTGTTTCTCACAGGAGGGTCAGGAGAGGAAGCTACAGCACATGCAATATTTCTCCTGCAGAAAGGCAATAAGAAGCACTCTAGATGTGTTTCTGTGCTCCGTTACAAAGGTTACAGCACAGTAGTAAACCGTGCCCTGTAGTTATTATGCTTCAGGTGTGGTACCCAGCTGTGTTTTTTTTAAAAGGACACAGAGGTCCTAGAGGGTGTGTAGACTCAGGGCTGGTCAAGATGTATCTGCTCCCCAGAAGTAACTTTTGCTGGTAAAAGTCCCTCTGCTCAGCCCTCTGAGACTAAACTGCACGTAGCTTTGTGTCAGGGCTGCTGCCGGCATATGCTGCTCACCCGCGGGAGCGTCTGCACGTTGCTGGTTTGATTCTTCATTAGTGTTGCCTCAGTCCAACTGATTACTTGTCAGACAACTGCATCACCAGGCTGTCCTGTAAAGCTGTAAGGAAGAGACCCCTGAGAAATCATAAAAGCGCAGCCTATTGCCATCAGTTTCTATTTGCATTCTTTAGGAAATAAATCAAACTGGTAACGGATACCAACGATGGCAACGCCAGCACGCAATCATCTACAGACAGCAGCCCGCCGAGACACGGCTTTACTCCCGCAAATCCCTCCCAGGCTGCGCGTCCCCTCCTTCATGCAGAGTGGCGGTGGCAGTGGCAGGGGCAGTGGCAAGGAAGGACGAGCAAGCTGCAGGCAGTTTGTTACCTCCAGTCAGCCCCTGACCTTTCCCTGGCCTGTGCATCCTCAAGAGCTCTGTGGAGAAACAGCACTATCTGGTGGAAGGAGTGTGCAAAGTCCTGTCAGGACTTGCAACGAGCTTTATTCAATTATTAGAGACACAATTGCAACTGCTTTTGAGGTGTTAGTGGCAAGGAAGGACGAGCAAGCTGCAGGCAGTTTGTTACCTCCAGTCAGCCCCTGACCTTTCCCTGGCCTGTGCATCCTCAAGAGCTCTGTGGAGAAACAGCACTATCTGGTGGAAGGAGTGTGCAAAGTCCTGTCAGGACTTGCAACGAGCTTTATTCAATTATTAGAGACACAATTGCAACTGCTTTTGAGGTGTTCTTGGCCAAGGCTGATAGATGGTTTGACTGGATTTTCTTTCAAGAGGATTTTTTTTTTAACAGTGCAAGTGTCAGGGAAATATATTTGGCTGAGTCTTTACAAAATGAATACTTATAGTAATTTCTAGTGCTTTCCTGAATAACTGCTTTGAGAAATGTCAGGATTTCCAGATACAGCAATATGAAAGAACAAAAGGAGATTTCATGTTGTTTTATTTTTAAAAGAAGTGTCATTTCTGAAAGTTATACTAAACAGATGCACAAGGAATAAAATCAGGCTTGCATACTGGAGAGATTTTCAGAAACATCTTTATGTCAAAAATGAAAGAAAAGCCAGAACCCAAGTTATAAACCTTGTGAAATTTGAGGAAGTTTGGGTCTGAATCCACATGGGACGTGAACATATTCCAAACATCATGTATGTGAAGACATTCACTACTATGGGCACATCCACTGAATTCCTTGGAGCTTAACCGATATGCTTATACAAGTGCAAGAGTCGAGTCTTAGTGGGATCAGTCCCTTCCTGGCAAAAAATTGAAGATTGCTGGTAAATGCTGACTATCTTTGAAAGTCAAATTATTATTTAGATATCTAATTTTTGGACACATGGTTATGAAAAAAAGCTTTCTCACAAGCATTTTCACTCCTCTCATGCTGCCAATGATCTTTAGGGTATACCAATAGCTAATTCATCTTTTCTAAAGACGAAGAAAAAGCCCAGTCTCATTGAGCCTGGTCCAACCTCCAACTCCATTCCAAGGTTTCCCTTGCAGCCAGCCAATTTCCTACTAATTTATTCTTCACTCGCAAAGCATGTACCTGAGGAAGTTACTAAGGAACTCCTAATGTTCTCTGTGAAATGTCTCAGCAAAAGAGATCTTGTCAACGTGTGATTAATTAGCTCTCCAACTCTCTCTACTTTAATTATACTTTTGGTACTCTTCCCAACCTCTTTTAAAAGAACATACTAAACTCCACCTCAATTTGTTCACTTTCACTGGGAATAAATCTCTTGGAATACATCTGCATTGCAACTGATATGGGACTGCAGGATTTGCTGCTTTAGGGTACCTGGTTCTGGCAGACACAGCGACACGGTGACTTCAGTGCAGCACCTACCAGCCAGCCTCATTTCAGGTTTGACAGCCAAGACCAAAACCCATGATATCATACCTTCCTAGCCATTCTTATCTGAGCTAGATAGATTAGAGACAGCTTAAGCATATCTGCATGTGCTACAAAAACATACCCCCAGTTGCAGAACATATGCTTAGGTCACATCTAGACTAGAGATTTCTGGCTCAGTTAGGCAGGGCTGTAGAGCAGTACGATCCCAGACAAACACAGCTGTGCCAGGGACTGTCACTGTTATGGTTTTTAAAATCTTCTTTTTGCTTGTGGATGGTGATTTTACTGACATAAAAATGTGATATAAAAAGCTTTAGCACCGTACATCTCTCTGGAAAAATACAGTGTGGTTTCTATACTGGAAATGTATTCCAAATATATAAATAGGCATCCACTTCATCTAATACATGTATCCTCTCAGCCTTCATGTATGTAGCTTTCCTTGCTGGTAGCATTCACTGTGGGTTTGCCATTCGCAGGATTGTTGATATTCCAGGCATGGAGTTGCTGGAGAAACCTGTGGAGGGTAAAACCCAGATCTAATCTGGTTTTGGTTTATCAGCCCTCTTCTACAGAAATCACAACAGGTTTCTTGGGCAGGGAAACTTGCAGTTAACTGGCATTGCTCAGGACTATGACAGGAGTGTTGATATTCAGACTCAGTGATTAGATTGTCCTTTCTGGGAGTAATTTTGGGAGAGAGTAGCAAGAAGAGAATTCTGTCATTCTTTCTTCAAGAGAGAAGCCCCTGCCCTAGATTGGCCTCTCCATGCACACAGGGTGAGCCTTGGAACAAGTATTTTTCTAAAAGTACAGCTCACTCTCTGCATCAGGACCAGAAGAAAACAGGAAAGGGAACTTCAGTCTTTTCTTTCCAGGATGTTGCTTTCTGGAGCAGCACACAGAAAAACCCAGTATATATGCTTCTTGAGTGAATGATTTTGTATTGTATCAAAACAAAACAACCATGCAGAGTAAGTAGGGAAAAGGATGAGTCCATTTAATTCCTTTCTTCTCTACCAGCTAAGCAATTTCAGGCAAGGAGCAAGCATAGTCCAGTGCTAAATGTGATTCTTTTCATCATAGGAAAGCTGGTCCTCAGGTTGTCACAATCATCACAGCCCCCTGAGGCTGGACACCCAGTGCATTTTGGGATCAGTTGCCATTTATCCATACTCCTGTGGGCTTTTGCTCTTTCTGTTTTCCTCTGCGGAGTACCAAGGTATTGTTACTACTGGAGACTGTTCCCCATTTGAGGTAGACTTCCCCAAAAGAAACTCTCTGAGGGGTTCTGAGTGTGTTTGCCTCCAGGAAACAGAATTGACTCTCTGCTTCCCCTTGCACTACAGGAGTGCAAACCTTGGAACATATGGCAGGATACAGCATATTCTCCCCGTAAGACCAGGCTAGAAAGGCCTACTGCTGTGATGAACTATTTAGTATAATTACACCATAAGAAATTTAAAAAATAAGGGAAGCTCTGAGTCAGGGCAACTTGATATTTGTGTCCCAAGCCATCACTGCATGTAGTAAGGATCTGAGAATAGTGTCAGGGTGTATGCACTTTACTGAAGCACTGCTAGGATTCTTCTTACTGTCATACAGAACCCTGTACAGGAGTGTAAGCATCTGTCACTTTTATTACGTGTGACACTCCAAGACAAACTCATTTCACAGTTGGTAAGTTGCAGCAGAGTAATGTGTGCCCAAGGTGTAACTATCATTACCAGCTTCTGCTAATTTTTTTATTATTTTAAATTATGCATCAGTTCAGTAAAATCAATTAAATGTAAAAAGAACAGGCTTTTCAAAAGTAGGCATTATCACCACTTTACAGAGCAGAGGAGTGAGAAATAGAATGATTAAAGGGCTACATTTTGTAAGTGCCTCTGAATTTTGAGTGCTTTAATTGTAAAATATCTGACTAGAGATATTTTAGGTATCTCAAGTTAAGTGGGCAGTCTTGAGAATTTAGTCCTAATCACCTGCGTAAAATCACATATGAATTAATTAACAGAGTCATTAATAAAACCTGTATCTCATGATTCCCACAGTCTTCCTCCAACGTTTTCCCATGGTAATATTCAAGAACTCAAACTTTTTAAAATTGAGAAACTAAGACAGAATAAAGAAGTGATGTACTGATTTTCAGTGTTTTCAGTATTGCCACTGAGGACATGCTGAGCTGGGTTTTCTGTCTGGCTTCATTAACCGGTTATGGTGATGGCCAAAGCCTAAAAAGGCCTATATGTATGTATATAACACTATACAGTCTGAAACATCAGGATTCGGAACTCTTCAGTAGATTTATTCCTGCACTTGCCTTGGGAGAACTGAAATGTAGTACCTAGCTGCACAACTACAGAATATTTAGCTCTTTAAAGTTGCTAAAGCCAAGCTTCATTTCATAGTATAGGTGGCAGTTTCAACTTTTTTAAGACACAGTCTAGGAATGGTTTTTACTCTAGCATACTTCTCATAAGGGAAGGAAGGGAGTCAATGTTGGGGGAAAGCTTTGAGGTGTGGACCGACAGACACATCTTTTCTGACGTGCTGATGCATAATGGGCCTCTACTGGAAAAATAAAGAATAGAAAACAGTTGACCACTAAACTACCATGACTCATGACTTTAGAGTGCACCAACAGAATAAAGACACAAAGGATTAGCAGGTCACAATTACTCCTCCATGGTTTACTTTAATTTTCTTTCTCCTTTTTACATTTGTGGGTGTGGTTCTAAGTTTGTCATACTCCATTTTTCTTCTGGATTTACATGCCCAAAACATACCCACCTCACTTTCTGTCCAGCTAAAAGCTTCATCTCTTTTTCTTGGACTTTTCTGTATTGAGTTGTAGAAGCTCTCAATAATGCAAAGAATTTTTGCCTTCATTGTAATCCCAGTTTCTTCTAATGCAGCACCAGGGGGGGCAGAAAGGAAAAGATGTGATCCTGCAAAGCAGAACACTTCTGGCAAGACAGGGCATGATCCACTCCCATTACAAACAGGTAATAGGGAACTTCTGAGCCCAAGCAAAGCACTACGCTTCTGAGTTAGTGCTCCTTAATTAGTAATTATTCCTCTGTAACCTCATAGCTATCTACAAAACTTTCACATGGCTATCCTCAAAGCACCCTCTTGACTTTCATACTTTCATTTTGGGATATGATAGCTATGAGGGCAAAGAAAAATTGTATTTGATCTAACTAGAAAACAGGTTTTCTTCTTACGAAAATCAAAGAAAAACAACAGGATTTTTTTAAAATTTTATATAAATAAATTCAAAAATATGTCTACACTTATCTGTGTTTAGCAGATAATTTCTAAAAGACGTCCTTTTGCGCTCTACTATAAATGTTTCTGCTTTTAGACATATCAAGCATTTGGGGGCAAAAAGAAAAAAGGAATACCACAGATTACAAATGTTTGGTATCTGAAACCAATCTATCTTTCAACTGAAAATAATCCATCATGGAATTTAAAGTTTTCATATGAAAAAAAGGTTTGTTTGATTGTTTGATTTATTTTTTTTTACGAAAAGCAGATACTCCAAATGAAATGTGTGAGAGTTGACTGCCTTCATCTAAATCTCATACAATTGTGTCAGTTACATTTTTTTATCAGAATTTAAACAAACTGATAGGGATATACTTGCCCTAATGCTGTTCTTGTAAAGACAAATAGGCCACTGATCCAAAGGAATCAAATGTAGGGCTGCTGACTCTGAAAAAATCCAAAATAGGACAAGTTATAGAAATGATTCTTTCCAGGTAGTCTGAATGTTAATTAAAATTATTAAATTTGATTAGTTACAGTGTTTCTCTGAAAAAAAAAAACAAACCTAAACAAACCCATTGTATATTTATTCTTTTGTTTTGACCATAATTGTCAAAATAATTTGATGAAAAATGTATGTCATAATCATAAGGGCATGGAATTTTCTGAAGTGCTATTCACAAAAAATATTTCCCACATCTAATATTAATATAACTGAAGGAGTCCCTTGGAAGATCCTCAATATCCACAGTTTTAACATTCCATCTGAGTCTGAGGAATCCAGTATCCTTTACCCATCCTTAGCGGAAGTGGAAGAAATCTACTGTATCTAAAGATCTAGATGTGATGCTTTAAAAAGTAGCATAGAAAAAATACTAACATTTCTGCTTTTGAATTGCCTTACTGTTCTTGTTGGTACCACAGTCCCCACACCAGTTCATTCTTCATATCAAAAATAATTAAAAGTATGTATTTCTTCACATTTTGTAGTACATCGCCTCAGTTTTGTTTTATTCCATTTATTTGTTTTACTCTGTTTGATTCTACTGACACTAACATATCTTTGTATCCCTTTCAAAGTAATGAGAGCTCTGTTTTGTGCTCTTATGCTTCAGTTTGTATTTTAATTTTTACACTAGATTTAGCCTGGAGAGAAATGCTGGCACTTGATAAACACATATTTATAAATTAAAGGAGCAGTTTCTTTATGTACCTCTTCCTCCAACATATGGAGGTAGCTTACACTTGCTCCAGAACACAGAAAGCTGGGATCTGCACTAAGGAGTCATAAGGGAGAGAGTAAGGAAAGGGAGGATAGCAATCAGGTTAAAAATTGTAATAGGGTTTTATAATTAGCAAGTATTTATTATCATAGAAACAGCTATTATCCAGTATAATCCAAGTAGAATTGAATCTATAATTCTAACACATTTTTTCCAATTCTGTGCTGATATATTCATAACTTTACAAAATAATTCTTTTGGACTGAAACTTTTCTAGTTTTCCCTAATCTTTTTTATATAAAAGTTTGAGTAGTATCATTCCAAACATTTCTAAGTTATGTGTGGATTAATAACATAACCTTTTTTCAGATATTTCAGTAGCATATTTTATGCTTAAATATTTCAGTAATGGCAGAGGACAGAAACATCACACCCAGTTTAGCTTGGTGTTTTTTTTAATTTTGGTGTGATATACAAAAGCCAAGCCTGGAAAAATGAGTATAATTGTTTCAAAGTTATGAGTTTAAACGAGACATCTTCCTCAAGACAAATTTGTCTAGGTTTCTCTTTCTTCTCACTCTAAAAGGACAGAAACTAACAATTTCAAATGCAGTGGGATATCTAAATATTAAAGTTGTGGTATCCAGGGATGATGACAATACAATGAGGCAAGGCTCCCATTGTACCTAGCACCTTTAAAAGCTACAGCACTCTGTTGAGATATAATGGATTAAAATACCTAATTTTAACTATCTCTATTTTGTATTTTTCTATTTTGTATTTTTGAAAAGAGTTCAAATGTCTTCTGCTGATTCAGAAATTTATCTGATTATTTGATCTGTGTAAATATCTATCAGGAAAACAAACAAGGGGAAGTGAGAGGGAGTTAAAATATTTGAGGTCTGGGATTGTTTGAGTAAAAACCACTGAATCCTGCTTCATTCATTAGGCCATTAATGGAACAGTCCAAGTTTTCCACTGACACTTAACACTCCTTACTTTGGGAACACAAATCTACTGACGAGAGACAGAATTTTGAAAGGTATTTGAAGTTGGCAAGCTGTGACATGATGCCACTCGCCTTTTTCTGTAAGGACAGTGCATCACCATATGGAGCATAAAATTTAGATGGTTTTCCTCTCTTTCTTCATTATTAGTGGATTACATGAAGTGGATTATATTATTGACATAACTAAGCTGTCTGAAATACCCTTTACAGAGATTTTTTTCCTACCTTAGCAGGTGAGTACTTATTTTCTTCAGGAGACAGCCAGTAGTCATATAATAGCAGTTTGAAGACATGAAGCTATGTAGTGAAGCACATGTTCTGGTTAAAAAGAAATCAGTAACTTCAGCAAAGTGCTTCAGAATACAAAAGGACATGTTGCGCAAATTCTTCTGAACTTGTTCTCCATTTGACATAAGTGAGTTCAGGGAGCTTTGGCTGAAGATAGGGGAGACTAAGTAGCAGGGAGTTACTGCACTGGCTGACCTCCGAGCTGGAGGCAAGGTATGAGGAACAGTGGTGGCTGGCAATGGCAGCAGAACGGCTCATCCTGCAAGGCCTGTGCACACACAGTCACAGGTGCGTGTTGCAGGTGACCGAGGCAGAGCGTCAGGAGAATGCAGAAGATGAAAACTGGAAATGATATTTTCTTTATTCTCCTGATGCCATGCGCCTGCAGGGGCAGAAGGCCTGCTGCGGCATCACCGAGTGGCAGAGGCTGACGTCCCCGAGCGGTGGACTATGATGTCAGCGAGTGAGGGACTGTGACCTCGTGTCTCCGGCTTCTGATCTTGGGGTACCGGCAGA
>NW_010131084.1:10605-10845 GCF_000699245.1 Pterocles gutturalis
AGGTCTGGAGGGCGAGCAAGGCTTCTCGTGGTGCTGGGTGGTGCTTTGGGGGCTGCCAAATCGGCAGTCTCTCGGTGCCCATCCCGGAGCCATCTCCTGTGTTTCCCCAGTCCTGCCTGGTTCAGGCAGCCGGGCACCGCGGGGCGCGTTGACAGCAGCAGAGGTGAGCCGTGCGGGGAATTGTCCCCCTGGGGCGGCCATGGGGCGCACGATGGGGCCCGGGGAGGCAAGAGAGTGTCC